>NC_089581.1:158881862-159081862 GCF_019320115.1 Miscanthus floridulus
GCTTGGTACGCCATACTTGAGTTTTACTGAGTGCCTGAGCCTGTTCCATCTCTTTGTTCCTTAGGCGTTGCACCCTCCTCTTTTGGCTTCTCATCAAGTCTCCTAGGCAACACTGGCCTTCCGGCCACGTGTATCTTCTTTCAGTGCCTTCCTCTTCATGATCAGCCCAGTCTTGTCCAATGACTCTTTTTCCCAATCGATCATGAACACTTTCGTTTTTTAAGCGTCGATCCTTGTTGTTATGATGATATGCATCTTGAGCCTGGATAGACCGGTGGTTGGTTTGAGATTGCTTATACTCCCGATATTGATTGCTACATTCTAGACAGTCGTGTCTGGTAGGCAACTTCAAACCTTCATTCTAGCAATGCCTAAAGAAGGGACAATTCTAATGTAATTTAGCTTGTTCCCTTTCATACTTCTCTTCTTCTAATTGATGCTGGTATGCTTGATGTTTTAACCAACATTGATAATCTTTTTCCTTCTACCACTGCCATTTATTCAACAGAATCCAAGTTGTGACCCATGGCTTTGATGTCTCTGCTTTCGACGTCTTCCTCTGCTCGTATCGGCTCTTTTGTTTGGCACAATGTCTTCTAATCTCTCTGTATTCATCAGCTCATATTTGCATTTTGGGATCAACTGTCCCAGCTTCTCTTGATTTGGTTAATGTTAGGACCTTGGTTTTTCCTTTGAACAGCCCAGCATCAACCATGTTCTGATCTCCTAGGAAAGGATTATCATCGACTTTCATCTTCCAAGGTGTATCGAATTTGAGCCTCCCTTGCTGAATAGCTCTCTGTATATGCTGCCTGAAGATTCTGCATTCATTAGTGGAATGAGAAGTAGCGTTATAGAATTTGCAGAACTTCTTGTTCTTCAACTGATCAGGGGGCAACATGACATGACCATCGGTCAACTTGATCTGCCCCTTCTCAAGCAAGAAATCGAAGAGCTTGTCTGATTTGGTAACATCGAAGTCATAACTCTCCTCAACTCCTCTTTCCCAAGGATTTGGCACCATCACTATCTTCTTACCCCAATTCCATTCAGCTGCAGCAACCTCTTCTTCATCTTCATAGCCGTCATCGACTAAATATGGATCGTAAGCTTTGGCCACTGAGGTACTCTTCTAGAATCGGGTATCTCTGCGTATGCTCTGGAATTGGCTATTAAGTGCTGCCACTCATTGAACTAATTGACCCAAGTTGTCAAATTCCTATCCTAGCAGTTTCTCTTTCCACATCGGCAACATTCCTTGGATGGCTAAAATAGCTAGTTGATCATCGGCCAAGCTCAACGAGAAACACAGATTCTTAGGCCCCGTTTGGTTAGGCTTTTGGCCCCAAAAGCCAAAAGCTCAACCAAAGGGGCTGCTTTTAGAGGGTGCCTTTTCAGAAGCAGCTGCTTTTCCGTAGTTCATTTTTGAAAGCTGGGTTGACCCTGCTTTTGGCTTTTAGCTTTCTGCTTTTCGAAATTGGTGGAATAAAAAGCTCTTCCATAGTTGTTTCAAGAGAGATAAAGATAAAATGTATATTTTATACTTGTTTAACTAAACAGCTTTCAGCTTTCCTACAGCTCACAGCCCACAGCAGCTTTTCCACAGCTCACAGCCCACAACAGCTTTTCCCACAGCCACAGCTCAACCAAACAGGGCCTTAGTCTCTCATAATCTCTGAAGAATTTCAGTGCCCGATTCATTAGTCCTCTATCTCATGGTTGTCAGATCGGTTATTTTCTTCTCTCCAGTCCCAGTGTAAAAATATGTATGAAACTTCTTCTCTAGGTCGGCCCAATTGGCAATGGAGTTGACCGGTAGTGATGAGAACCAAGTGAAGGCTGGCCCTGACAGGGACAAGGAGAATAAACGAACTCGATGGGCATCCTCAACTGACGCTTCGCCCAATTGTGTAAGATACCGTCTGACATATTCTATTGTGCTTGTACCATCTTGACTAGTGAACTTGGTGAATTCCGGGAGCCTATAATTTATAGGAAGGGCGACCAAATCATACCATTCTGGATATAGACGTTTGTACAAAAAAGTCATTCCTTTTGGCTTCAGACCGAACTGATTCTTCATCATCTCGGTCACCTTGAGTAGTAACTCGTCAGCTTGTGGATCTGGATTTCTTGGTACTTGCTGACCCATCTGTGGATTGAAATCCCGCATGCCTTGATATCCTAGATTTGGTATCATGTGGAGGGTGTTATAATCCGTGCCATAATGATAGCCTTGTGGAATCTTAATCTATTAGGTCCTTTGCTGGCTTGCTGCTTAAAGTCTCTGATTATAGACATAAGGATCTATATCTCTATGGATTCTCTGAATGGATGGTGCTATCTTTTGAGCCGACGATGGTATGTGGCCTGATGTGCCAAAATTGATCATCTGGTTTTGACTTTGCCCCACTGGCTACTGCACATGCTGTACTGACGGTCCAGAATTGTACTGTATCTAATTTGTAGCAGTACTTGGAGTTTGTTCAGATGAACCTTGAATTGTCTGGACGCCACCATTACCAGTTGGTGCTGCTTCTTGATGACTAGTACCGACTTGATTCGTCCCTTGGGTCAATGGATCTGGAATATTATAACAAGTCGATCCAACCTGACCAACTGGAATTCCATAAATCGCCTCTTTCATGGCATTGTGAAATGCGTCAACGAAAGCTTCATTGCGGCTTGATATGGCATCACGAACAGACTTGTCTATGGCTTCCGTAAAGAAACACATGTCTTCTGCTTCGACCATATCTATGTGCCCATGTAGTAGAACTCTTGGTAGTGGAAATTTCTGAATAATTGTGCTGTCATGTGTTTTGGTGTAGGACAACAAACACTTCTTCTGAAATTCTTCCGTAGCTTTGTTGATGGTATCCTTATCTTCATCTGGTAGGTCTTCATAATGTACCATAAGGGTGCTGTCAGTATTGTGAACCGCCATGCTGACTGTGGTTTCCCACTAGGCGTGCTAGAAACATGTGTCGATACAGAATTTCATCCCATGCCGAGGACACACGCAGCAAGCCGAAAGGGTCTGCTCGATGGAGCAGATCCGCCTAGCTTCAGCGCAGGGGTGGTCGATCCTACGCAATCCTCTCAAGGCATGCCAGTCAATTTGACCCTGCAATTGACAAGAAGAGAAAGTTCATCAGTAATTAAGGGTGGAACTTGCCGATGTTACCAGACAGTCCCGAATATACGGCTGTGAGAGCTGATATGAAAGGAAATCGGCTAAATAGCTGATTCCAGTATATTCATGAGAATAAGTCAGTTAGAGCTCATGGGGTCGTGTGAAGAGAATCGGTTATCATTCAGGATAAACATCATTTAAACGAATATTAATCCATGGCAATAAGATATCAATGATGATCAGTCCATGCTGAGCCAATGATTACGAGTAACCGAACTCCTTTTTATGTAAAGAAACAATTCAACATCACTTAATCATTTAATAAAGATAAATCTAATGAACATGTTAGATCTCATCTATCGCCATGACCAGTGGGGCACGAGGCAGAATCATATAGGTCGTAGAAACAACAAAAGACTCGACGACCCTAACTCATTACTAATATCAGTGGGGCATGAGGCAGAATCATGCAGACTGTAATACAATAATAAGATCATGGGGCTAACATATCTTTCAACTTATCTCTACTTCAATGATCTCGTAATGTGAACAGTTCATGAAAGCATGCGATATCGGCTAAACAGCCGATTCAGGCATAGCGCACAGTTAAGGTCATGTCTTCTCAAGAACGGGTCTATCAACCAACGATCCCCACTCCATGGTGCCAACAGTGGGGTGAGAGGTAGAATCCCATAGGCCGTGATGACGGGCCATGAAATGGTTCTTGCTAACCGATAGATTTACTCAAGATCGAACATGCCTTAACCGCATGCTATGCATGATTAAGATTGACGCAAAACAACCGATAAAAACATAAATCATCGCTTAAGATGTAGATTAGATCAGTTTCAGATTAGTAAACGATGAGTTAAACAAGATATAAGGCCGATCTAGACCAATCTCAATCAGGCAGAGTGATATTGCTGTAATTAGATAAACAATGAAAGCAATAAGCAATACCGGTAAGTTAATGAATCTACCAAAGACTGCCACTCTATGATAGAGCCGATAACTTGACCTTGATCCAATTTAAGCAGTGGGGTGTGAGGCAGAATCACACAGGCCATACTTGAATTAGGCAAGAGTCGATAACTAGCTTATACTAGAGCCGTAGTGGGGGTCGACCAGATCGATGTAGCCATACGAACAGAGGTATAAACTATGACGGTACTTACAACAAGCAGTGGAGGTCGACCGGATCGATGCAGCCGTACTTGCCGAAGAACTCACCGAGATCTACTCTACACCTACTCCTAAGGGGTGGCCGGAGCCAAAAAAAAAGTAATTGACTTATATTTGATTGATTGGTTCTCCTTTTACAATAGCTGAGGTTTGGTATTTATACCCGGGGCCTAAAATGAACCCTACTCGAGTACGACTTAATATAATCTTTGGCATAATGAAAACATTCCTAATTTAAGATAACTTGGACTCTAATCTTTCCCTTTTTGTAGAGTCTAGCATGTCTCGTCTCAGCGCCGATCATAGCCTCCGTCGTTATCTACTGGCGCTATCTGAAGAAAGCCAATTCTAGCATTACATCCAAATCAGCTGGTTTCGATCTGCACGCAACTGATCCCCTACTGTCATGATCCTAGGAGCTCCTGAGCTTCTAAGACCCTTCTACCAAATTCCGGTGTAAATAGGTGTTACAATTATACCCCCCTTAAAATGAATCTCGTCCTCGAGATTCAGACGATGCTTACTCAAAAAGCTGTGGGTATGTTTTTCTCAGATCCTCCTCTCTTTCCTAGGTAGCCTCATCTTCTGTTTACCGACTCCACTGAACCTTGCACATCTTTATAACTCAGCTCCTCATAACCCTTTCTACCATCTCCAAAATATTTACCAAAGATTTCTCATATGTACGATCTTCCTTAACTATAAGTTCCTCTAACGGTATCTGTTCCTTAGGTACACACAGACACTTGTTTAATTGAGACACATGGAACATATCATGTACACCTGACAAACTCTCAGGCAATTCCAACTGATAAGCTACTTCACCACGTCTCTCTAAAATCTTGAAAGGCCCAATATACCTTGGTACTAACTTTCCTTTCATGTTAAACCTTTTCACACCTCTCATCGGTGACACCTTCAAGTAAACATAATCTCTGACTTCGAAAACCAATTCTCTCCTCTGAGTGTCAGCATAACTCTTCTGTCGAGACTGTGCTATTCTCAAGTTATCCCTAATCATCCTTACTTGCTCTTCTACGTCTCTTAAAACATCCGGTCCGAACACTTGAGTTTCTCCCATTTGATTCCAAAACAACAGGGTTCTACACTTTCGTCCATACAAAGCCTCGAAAGGTGCCATCTTGAGACTCTTCTGATAACTGTTGTTATATGAAAACTCTACATAAGGCAAGCTCTTGTCCCAACTTGTACCATACTACAATGCACAAGCTCTCAACATATCCTCTAATATTTGATTAATCCTTTTAGTTTGCCCATCGGACTGCGGGTGATACGTTGTCCTAAAATTCAACTTTGTTCCCAATGAGGTATGTACTATTTGCCAAAAGTGTGACATGAATTGAGTACCTCTGTCAGACACAATCTTCTTTGGAACACCATGCAGACATACTATTCTTTCCATATATAATGCAGCCAGTTGGGGTCTAGTATAGGTAGTCTTGACCGATAAGAAGTGAGCAACTTTATTTAACCAATCCACTATCACCAAAATTGAATCATAACCTCTCTAAGTGCGTGGTAACCCCACAATAAAATCCATACCAACTTCTTTCCACTTCCACTCAGGTATCCTCAGTGGTTGTAGCAATCCTGTAGGTGTCCAGCTCGAACATGAGCGGAGGAAGAGGAAGGCCCTAACGTGTGGGCCTGGGGTGTCAGCGGAACCAGAGAGAGAGGGCGAACCACTACGGCTTCAGCTAGGTCGCCTGCTAAGCGGGCCACTGAAAGCTCTATTTTGCTTTTGGTGAATTCATGAAACCCTAAGTGCTAACCTAGTTTATCAAGTGATCATGAGATAGGTAGCACATTCTAAGTGGTGAAGCAAATGAAGATCATGACATGATGATGGTGATGCCATGGTGATGATCAAGTGCTTGGACTTGAAAAGAAGAAAGAGAAAAACAAAAGGCTCAAGGCAAAGGTATAAATAGTAGGAGCTATTTTGTTTTGGTGATCAAGACACTTAGAGAGTGTGATCACATTTAGATTCAATAGCCATACTATTAAGAGGGGTGAAACTCGTATCAGAATACGGTTATCAAAGTGCCACTAGATGCTCTAACTCATTGCATATGCATTTAGGATCTAGTGGAGTGCTAACACCTTTGGAAATGTTTATGAAAATATGCTAACACATGTGCACAAGGTGATACACTTGGTGGTTGGTAAATTTGAGCAAGGGTTAGGAACTTCACCGGTGGAGTGTCCGCCCGTAGAGTGTGGACAGTCCGATGGTGCCACCGGCGCCCTAGACAGAAAAGACGGAGGTCACTATAAGTGACCGAACACTGGTCTTGGTTGGACCGACGCGTCCGGTCAGTGGCAGCAGAGGGCGCACAACGTCGGTCTCTGACCGAACGCTGGGTCACTCAGTGACCGGACACTAACAGGGTGCATCCGGTCCTACTGATGTGGTAGTGGACAGAGGAGTCGCCGAGTGATCGGACGCTGGGTGTGTCCGGTCGAGTATGACCGGACATGTCCGGTCGTGAAAAGTCATCTCTGGATGCTTACTAGAAACGACCGGACGCTGAGGTTCAGCATCCGGTCACTTTGAGCTGCTGTGTCCAGTCATCACTTGACCATTAAGATTAGGCGATCAACATTTGAAGAGAGGGGACACGTGGCATGCATCGCGTGACCAGACGCTGAGGTCCAGCATAGGTCAATATGACCAGAGCATCCGGTCACCCCGTGTTGTGCCTAGTGAAGGGGTACAACGGCTCTATTTCATGGGGGCTCCTATTTAAGCCCCATGGCCGGCTCAAGCTCACATTCTTTGACCATTTTGTATTAACATAGCAACCTTGTGAGCTTAGCCAAAGCCCTCCCACTCATCTTCATCATTGATTCATCATCTTTGTGAGATTAGGAGAGAATCCAAGTGCATTGCTTGAGTGTTTGCATCTAGAGACACTTAGTGTTCGTGTTTCGCTATGAGATTCACTTGTTACTCTTGGTGGTTGCTGACACCTAGATGGCTTAGAGCAGCAAGGATCATCGAGCGGAGGGTGGTGATTGTCTCCGGCTTCGATCATGGTGATTGTGAGGGGTTCTTGACCTTTCCCTAGCGGAGAGCCAAAAGGTACTCTAGTGAATTGCTCGTGGCTTGTATGATCCTCATCTTGTGTTGGTTGTGCATCACCCTATTGAGGGTTTGGCATGTGATACCAATTAGCGCGTGAACCTCTAAGTGAGTGAATTGCCACAACGAGGAGTAGCTTGCCGGCAAGCAAGTGAACCTCGGTAAAAAAAATTATTGTGTTCATCATTTGATTCTGAGGTGATTGGTCTTCATTGGTATTCATTCTTGTGATTGTTTGGCTCCTTCCTCGACACGGCGATATAAACATCTTGCTCACTCTCTTTACATTACCGCAAACTAGTTGTCAGAGCTTGTTAGTTTGGTTAGTGTGGCTCTTTAGTTAGCTTTTGAGAGCACACTAACTTAGTGTAGTGTCATAACTATTGTGTAGATAGAAACTATATAACCTAGAACTGTGGTAGGAGGCTTGCTATTTTAGTAGGCTAGCAAAACACTTGCTTTGCCTCATAATTATCTAACCGGTTTGTTAAGTGTTGTTGTAGATTTTTTTTGATAGGCTATTCACCCCTCTCTAGCCATTAGGACCTTTCAGCCACGCGGGCGAAGAAAAGAGGCGGGCCACGGGGAAGAACAAAAGGGGAGGAAGCAGGCTAGTGGCTTGCTAGGCCTGCAAGGAAGGGAGTGAGGCCGAGCGAGCTGGGCCAACAGGCTGAAAGGGGAGAGGGAGAGACTTTTCCCTTTTCATTTTCTTTTCTAAATTTCCAAAGCAATTTTGAATTCCTTTTGAATTTTGAATCAATCCACTCAACACCAAACATAAATATGCAGCAACATGTATGCACAAGCATATATGTAGGTCTTATATTTGATTTTAATTTGATAAAATTTATTGTTTTTCTATGTTGCATGCACACACTAATGCATAAATAAATCCAATTCACCTATTTTTTAAAATGTTGCAAAATTTTTTGGGTGTTACACGTACTGTCTCACAGAAATGGCGATTTGCAAACCAATTTATCCTAGCTGGGTACCCCGAAACACATGCCCCGTATATACCCTAGGCACAAACGAGACCAACCAATTCCACTCCTATCACGGGGTCTAGGTCCCCGTCCAAACTTGGACTCCAAGCCCCCACATTTGAGACCCGGTCTCAGAATGGTACTTAGACCTCCATCTTTCCCTGCCTACAATTAGTCGGTCCGGAAAGAGCCAGAACCCACGACAAGAGCATAACGAGCCTTCCCGTTCCCATAAGCAAGTATGTGCTTAGGATAATAAGCCTATGACCTGACTACAATCCACAGCAATGGATGGTCCTCAATCGACACAGGTGGAACAAGTGCAATCCGAGCCTCACTCGAATGCCTAACCAAGTCTAGATCCAAAGTACCATTTCACCCGGTCTCCAATTATCATTCATATATATTCCATGTGACAGTAATATAATAACAACAATAATATCTTTTCTATCTCTCGTGAGTGACAGGTACTCACTTGACTTCTACCAGGCGCTATAGCATAGCAATCTACACGATCCTGATGTAATAGTAGGACTCATAGGATAAGGATATATATATATATAGCAAGTGGGTTTTATTCAACTCCTCAAAACTTAATGCACAAGCTTAAAATAAAGTGCAGAATATTAGAGGTTATGCACGGGGGCTTGCTTGGGTAAGATATAACCAAAAGTTAGCATTCCATTATGGTGACACGATCATCAAGACACCATCTTTTCTGCTACTTCAGTAGACTCCATGATCCATCATTATTCCTATTATGATATACGTGGATGCAATGCAAAGATGTAAATAATCAACGACAACTACAACTCTAAAATACGATTATGCTCTACAAGCTAATGAGCTAGCTTTAATGACTAACGTACTAATCTACGTATCCACGTTGCCAAGTAAAGCTGTCGGTGCAAAAAACATGTCAATACGCCAGGCACACAGCAAGCCGGAAGGATCTGCTTGATGGAGCAAGGCTGGAGATCCGCTTGGCTTCAACGTAGGGCTACCTGATCCTGTGAATTCCTTCCGAGGCGTGCTAGTCAATTTAACCTGCAATTAACAAGGAGAGAAAGTTTATTAGTAATTTAAGGTGGAACATGTCGGTCTTCGCCTAGATAGTTCCAAGTGTGCCGCTTCGGGAGCAGCCAGACGAGAAAAAAGCGAATAAACGACCGATACGCGAATAAATCAACTATTTTCTGACCGTGAAGCTCATGGGTCGCAATTGATTTTATATTGACAAGTACAATGCACGCAAATGTAAGTAAAATCATCAGCTAGGTGAGTATTGCCAATGTAAAGCATTGAGCCAATGAATCTAATGAGAAAGGATATAGCATGCAAACAAATCGACTGTTTAGTACAACTAGATCTACGTACGCTCCGAATCTAATCTGTTACTATCAACAGTGAGGTTCGACCTGATTGATGACAACTATGGTGATAATAACAAACCAAAACCAAAGAATCCGTAAAACCATCTATACATTGACAGGCTTTTCGAAAGACACACTATATATGTGGATGCTCAGGCAAATCGACTAAAATAGCCGACTCAGGTGAAAAGGGACTACAACATGTGAACAATTGACTATTTAACATGGACAACCCTATGAACTCATCAGACCTAACCTGCTATCTCTAACAGTAGAGTTCGACCAGATCGATGGCAGCCATGATAAAGACAACAAATCAAACCTTTAAATCACACAGATCTATTCACATTTAATAAAATTATGGAGACACACTGTAGGCGTTAAAGCATGGGCGATCGGCTATTTAGCCGATGCAGGCATAGCAAATATTTAAGGTCATGCCTGATCGAGAACAAATCTACCAACTAGCATCCTCCAATCTAAAGTGCCATCAGTGGGGATCGACTGAATCGTTGCAGCCATAATAGCAAACTATAGACTAGATTTAACTACCCAGTAAACCTCTTTAAGATCATACGTGCCTTAACCGCGTACTATGCACGATCAAGATCGAAGTAGAACAGCCGATAAAACGTAACCCGTCACTCATTGTAAGAAATATCATATTGTAACAAAGCAAAGGATGGACTTAAAAGATGTGAGGCCGATCTAGATCGATCTCGATCGGGTAGATTGATATTGCTGAAAACTAAATAACAATAAGAACATCAACAAGATCGGTAACTTAATGAATCTACCCAAAGGATGTTACTCTTAGGTAGAGCCGATAACTTGACCTTAATCTAATTCGAGCAGTGGAGGTCGAACCTAACCGATGCAGCCATACTTGAACTAGATAAGAGTCAATAACTAGCTTATACTAAAGTTCACAGTGGAGGTCGAACTTAACCGATGCAGCCGTACAAACAAAAGCATAAGCCATGATGGTACTAACAGAGAAGACGGAGATCGGCCGGACTGATGCAACCCTGTTTGTCGAAGAACTCATCGAAATCTACACTACTCCTACTCCTAAGGGTTGGCGTAAAGCCAAAAAAGTAACTTGTATTGGTTGATTAGATTGATGTCTTTTTACAATAGCCGGGGTCCAATATTTATACCCAGAGCTTAAGCATGAATCCTACTTAAATACGATTCATTACAATCTTTGGTATAAAAGAAAACATTCTTAACTTAAGATAACTTGGACCCTAATCTTTCCCTTTTTGTAGAGTCGACATGTATTTCCCAACGCCAATCGTAGCTTATTGTCGTTATCTGCTGACGTCATTCGAAGAGAGCCGATTCCAGTGCCGCATCTAAACTAGCTGATATCGATCCTTATGCAATTGATTCCTTGATGACATAATCTTGGAAGCCTCAAATTCCCGTGTTTTTCTTCCCAAATTTTGGTGTAAACAAAGGCTTTGTCTCCAGAAAAATGTTCTAGTTTTAAAATCCTAAGGTGTTTCGGCATTTTATTGATTAAACATATATTTTTGAACTTGGGTTTATTTAGCTACCTTAGCAAACTAATTATTATGGATCTACAAAAATTACCGTGAGCACCTAATAATGTGAGGAATTTACTATGAAAGCTTTAGAGCCAACACTATCACCAATTTATCACAAAAATTCCTACAAGTTTATATCTTACAATATTAAGCATCTTAAATTAATTAGATAACTCCTAAAAATATTATAAAACTATGTGAACAAAATATACTAGCAGATAAATCATGATTTTAGGAAATTACCAAAATTGGTTTTACATTTTTTGGTTAACTACACAATTTTATATTGAATTTATAAGTTTACCTTAGAAACTAAATTAGAAATACTTAGAAAAGGAAAAGGGCCGGCACCCACCTCATCTGCCCTGGCAGCCCAGCGCGTTGCGGTGGCCCAGTATGGCCCAAGGACGGAGGTGCCCACACGGGCGTGCTCATTTTGCAAAATAGGACTCATATTTTTGGACAATTAAGGGGCACACCACAACACTATTACAACAGATTCAAGTTTTGCACTTAGGACCCTGGAATGTGTTGCCTTTGCAACGGGGTGGTCCTCGGCGTCCCCACGCGCGACGGCGTGGCTCTAGTCAACACAGGATCTGCATGCCGGCCTACCGAGGGCCAAATTAGTGCGTCCAATGGACCTGCTGGGACCCGTGGGCCAATGCGCAATGGTGAGAGGCAGCGGAAAGTCCAATGGTGTGCTACTCAACACTAGCCTCAACGATGGTGGATCCGTACGGTGACGCAAGCATTTCGGCGAGCCTACGCCCTCACAGAAAGGTAGAGATGGCAGAGAAGCATCATTAGCTCATCGGGATGTATGCTATAGTGATGGTTGAAGCAAGGAAAAGCTGAGGTGGTCTAGCCACGTGTGTTCGGGCACGGCGACGACGCCCCAAGCCGGACATCGATGCGTCACCACTTCACCGACAAGGTCCTTGGCCAAAATAGTGTGCGCACCGGAAAGAGGCAGTCAAGGCGAGCGTAGGGTTACGAGCAATCGAACTTCTACCACTCCTACATGCCTTACCTCCCAACCTACCAATTCGGCGGCGCCCACGGCCGGCGGTGAGCAAAACACCAAATTGCCGATCGTAGTGATCGGCCGGGCTTGAGGGGAACATGGCGCGTAGCTGACTACCTATGCCACCCACTGATGCGGGGAATTGCGCTGCAAAGCCTAAGCTAGAGATTTAGAAAGGAAGAAATGGTGTGCTGCCGCTGCTACGTTGTGGGCAGTGGCCTTGACTTAACGCGGATTGGCCAAGACACGACGAGGGCACAGCCGTGTGGGGACATGACCGTGGAGGCGATAATAGAGGTGCATCTTTGAGTGAGGGGATAACGATGGAAACAGAACAAGCAAGAGTGCCAGGCGCAGCGCAGCGAGGTGACAACGGCGCGTGAGTGGCAAGGTAGTGGGGGCAAGATCGCAACGTTATAAGATAGCCGAGGCAAACAGTGACTCAGCGGGTAGGTGAATCGAACGGCAAGACAAGCGCCATGACAGCCAGACAGTGACTGCCATGGCGTCGGCTTGTCCCCAAGCATGGCCAGGCCAGCAGCGCGCACGCGATAGAGGTAGTGCCATCGGACAGGGCCAAGCAGTGGTGTAGGTTTGCAGAGGGCGCGGACGCGACGGCGACACGATGGCGCCGGTAGTAGGGACACGCCCACACGCCTAATAGCGAGAAGGACAGTAGCAGCAACACAGCGTGAGGTGGGAAAGGCGGCAGCGGGGGCAGGAGAGCGGTGACCAGCCACGTAGGGCAATGACAGCAGCCCACCAGGGCCGATCACGACCACCCACGGCTAGACTGGCCAACTGGGCTTGGCATCACGATGCGTGAAACGCGGCCAGCCGCATGATGCCGAGCAGCTGCATGAAGTGACCATGTGCACGAGCTAGACATATGATGTGCATGAATTTTAAAGCAAAGCAAAGGATACCGATGATCTCAACCGAAGTTCAACCAATCCTACTAACCTAAAGTCGACACTACCAGCTAGCTCACAGAGCAATCGCCATGATTCGAAAGCAATCAGAGAGGGAGATAAAATGATGCCAACTTGGGTTCATCGCTGGAGTGCCAGTTCACGAGTAGAGCGCAAACAACATAGTTAACAACGCGTTCCAATGAAGTTTGGGCAATTTTTACAAGAGCAACATGACATCCAACACAACTTTGACCTAAGCCATGCTCAAGTACTCGCTTTGATGCAATCAACAATACCAAAACATACAGCTAGTGTTTAAACATTTTTGTTAGAAATTAAATGTCAAAATAGCATTGTCATACTACTTTTCCATACTTAGAAAAGTTAAGGATTCAATTCAAACTAACAGTCATTAACACTTTTGTTATAATTTTTAAAAGGCCTAAACCCTATTAACTGCTACCAACAAGTATTTCATGTGATAGTCCATACCTTATACTAACCCATAGGAACAAAATATTTAAGCACCATTTAACTATTTTGCTCAATATAATTCACCAAAAGTGGTATTTTACACAATAGTTCGTGTTTGTCGACTTAACGAAAATAGCTTATCTTAACGTCAAATTTAATTTTTGAGCTCTCAAAACACTAGTTGACAACATCTATTTCCAAAAGTTAAAGTTGCATTTCCATCTACTAAACTTGTACTTCAATTTTTATTCAAGTACTAAATACAAGTTATGTTTGATCCTTGTTCCTAGAAATTGTTTTTAGCCTCACGTGCGTTATAAATTTTTAAAACCCAGAAACTTGTTAGGCTAATCCTTCTCGGACCTAAATCTTGGTGCTAAGGAAGCTCGTAACACCAGGGGTGTTACAATCTTCCCCCCTTAAGAGAATCTCATCCCGAGATTTGAAACAAGAATCAGAAAGGGGAAAATGCGATTACACTTAGCAGATCTGAAATTACACGGAAGATTACACAACGTTGAACACTAAACCACACAGAGATTTAGAGATACATGATTAAGAGAAACCTAGTACAACCAAGGCTTAATCTAGAAGTCGAGATAGACGAGTACAATGGAGAAACAACAAGAAAATGATTATCCAAAACATGGCGTATGCCCAACAAATTCAGAAACAGGAGACTGAGAACTCAAACATCGTGAACCCTAAGACCAAACTAACCAATGGTAGACTTGAACTTCTTTGACAAAAACTAGATCCCTTCTTCTTCTCACATTACACAATCACCTCTGACTGACGAACCTAGTTCCTCAAATGACAACTGGATCTCGTAGCTCTGCTTCGGATTTGAGGGGATGGGGATGAAGAAGGAGAGCAAAGGCCAAGGGCATCTTATAGTGGCGAATGGAGGTGGTGGCGTAGTGCACCAGAAGTGGAGAAAATCAAATATAAGGATGCAGATGGATGAGGAGACTTTGCACTACCGCGCCAGGACGGGAGACGAGACGGTGAATAATTGCCATGCAACGAGTACGCTGTATGTCGGAAAAAATAAACGAAGCTATTGCGCTCTCTTTCTCTTTAGTTCGTTCTTAACAAAATAAACCGGTGAGTATATATATATATCGCTCTATTTATTAATGGATTTTATTTTATTTATAAAAGTTGCTTTTCATGCTTAATCTAACAGAACAAACCGTTCGCTAGCATCGTCGTTCAACATTCCTAAATATCTTTACGCACTGAGTAATTTAACTTGGGTGTTGATTTGAGTCCACAAAACTAAGTCACACAAGATTCGCTTATCACCTCAAGTATGTTTTAAATAAAAAATCCGAGAAACTCACTTCAAAAAATTTTCTTAGGCCTAAATCATGGTGCTAAATAAGCTCATAACACCAGGGGTGTTACAGGCGGCGTGGAAGGGAACACTAACGGTCACAAGGTGGGAAGAGCGTCGGCCATGGTGCGCTCCCTGCGCGAGCTTGAGTGGAGGGAGGAAAAAGGAGAGGAGAGGGGGTTCACTCGATGAGGGAGGCGTGTGGTGGCTGTGTCCCAAAAGAGGAAAACAAGAGGGGAGTCTGTTACAGGGATGAGGGCAAGGATCGAGAGCCGATTGGATGCCGAAAAAAGGGAAGCGCACAATGCACGATTATGGTGGATGCAACGTAATGCCGTGGTTATGCGAGGACAGGGTGCTAGTGGACCCTGACACTGATGGCGTCCGCAGGGCATGCGGCAATAGTGACCGACGTGCGTAACGTGGTCGAGCTAGACATTGGGCTTGGGTCATGACGTCCACTCGGGCTTTTCCAATCACTCCCTACTACCCGAGGCTAACTTTTCCTTGTTGCACTTCTTTTCCTTCCCTTTCTTGTCACAATATGCGTCAACCTTTTGTATGAACTAGGATCATGACATACATGCTTCCTCCAAAACCACATTCTCTTGTTTACTTGAGGGAACACTATTTCATCAACCCGTTGTGGATTTCCCGTTTGAACACCCAAATATTTCCAAGAAGAATATTTTGTATCAAGAGCGGTATGGTGGTGTAACTTAGTAAAGGTACTTGGTCAACACCCTAGATACCAGCGCATGTCGAGTAGCGTCATCATGTGGCAGCTATATCACAGGAGCCCTCAGTTTCATCGTGGCACCATAAGCTATTAACCAGGCAACTATTACCAACTTATACGCAAAGAAGGCGGTGGGGTTATAGACCACATAATTTGAGTAGTATTGCAAGGGAAGATTCAGACAACAAGGGTTCCTTTCGCAACAAGGAACAAGGAATTCAAATCCCACAACGGATTTGATTTAAGAGATTCAAGTGTTCTGCTGGGACATCCACAATTAGTCGATACAGTGTCGTTCGTTATCCCATCATGGCTAGTCTACTGGCATCTGAATAGCAACTTCTCTTGTAACCCACTTAACATCGTCCTTGAAAACCTTAAGCATGTCTAACGAGACCTAAGGGTAGACGGACGCAATAAACACAACAAAATAAAGAAAATGCACATTCCAAACGTCCTTATACTGGTACAACATACCGACACTCAGTCTCCCATTCTCGACACATCGTTCACCTTCCCTACGATCGAACAATCTCAACAACTACGAACGAAATACAATGGGAAGATTGCAATACTGGAGGACAACGATGAAAGACACCACTAACTACGGGTACATCTTCCCAAGGCAACTAATCTACTTTATCGGACCACACATCTTCATTCCTGGGCTCGGCGGATTCTTCTACTGCCTTGGCTATGGATCTGCCTCCTCTCTTGATAGTGGTTGAGTGAGGGGAAACAAGGGTTCTACTTCTGACACTTCCGAGGATGGGGGTGCTGGCGGTACTGCAACACCGGTTCTCCTTCTTTTTGGCGGGTGGACAGGGATTCCCTCCAAGGTCAAGGGATCCTGCCTTTTAGCGGCCAGCGTCCTCCGCTTGGCCCTGGTGACAAGGTAGGCCTCTCCCAACTAATGGGCATGCCGATCTTTGGCCTTCTTTAGGGCTTCTAACATGGCAGTCTCCTGACTCTCTGTGGCTGCCACACTGGCATGCGCTTCAGCAAGTTGCACCTGGAGCATCCTGGAGAAGATCTCGACTTTCTCGGCTCGTCGGACGCACTTCCTCAGCTCCGAGGCTTGCCGGTCATACTGCTCATCCAGAGTAAGTAGGTATGTGGTCAAATGCACCATGGTTGGAATGTCTTCTTGCGCATCCCGCCCTTGCAAAGCCTCCATGCGAGCCCTCCATACCTGTCGATTCTTTTCCAAAGGTGGAAAGAACCTCATGGGGGTACGAGAAATGAGCTCTTCATAGATCCGGCAAAGGTGCTGCAAGGCTTTACGGGCCACAACTTGGTAGGTGTCGACGAAGCGAAACCCGGTTGCGGTCACATTCCAAGCTTCAGTGATGTCGGAAAACTCCTCACTCTTTCCAATATAGACGGTAACTTCACACCGCTCAGTGCCATGCTTTTCATATTCACGGCCCTCATACTCGGGACGATCCTTGACCCTGAGTTTTTGCAGGGTGGCATACAGGATTTTGGAAAAACCCTCAGTGTTTAGGTAGTAACTGTTAACCCAGGCTCCTGTCATCCCGGGTGGGCAGTTGCAAGGGAGGATTGAGCGAAAAGCTTGCTCAAAACGAAGGGCTAGGTGAGCTGGAATGCACTGAGTGGTGATACTCAGTGGCTAAGCCAGAACCCTTCTTGTAATGGCAGAGCGGTCAGTGGCCCTGCCACAGTCCACCTTTGGTTCCTGCGCGGGGCCACTACAAATGAATCGACCGAATTTTTCGCGCGTTCGAGGCGAGTGATGTCCGAGGCCATTAATGACTAGTATGGCTGCAGGGCAAGGATCCGGCAAGAGCGCAGAAAGGAGTATGGGGAGACGTGGGTCACAACAGGCGTGAACCACATGCGAACGCGAAGCACGAAGCCACAATGCAGCAATAACTCCTGAACAAGGACGGGTCAGTCGTGCACAATACGACTCGCATGACATCTGTGAAGGACGCATCTACCAGCAATACGGTCACGACGACTAAGGCATTACTAGCGCGACTGACATAAAGATCGTATACTACGTGAGAGTCAGTCCACCGGAGAGAACCTAGTTAAACCTATTCCGGATGTTTAACTAAAACCTATTCCGGATGTTTAACTATAGGAAGCGGAGGAGACGTGAGCGGTCCTCGCGTGAGGTCAAGTGGGTGCGGGCCTTGTGTGGCGCACGAAACGGAGTGTAGGCGTGGGTGTCTGTCCGTCTGGATGTTCGGGCAGAGGACCTTGTGTTTCACTTTCTGTATACACTCATATCTCATCCATAGTAGCCTCTCTGTTCATTAACCTGTTCTGTTGTTGCTCGTCTTCGGAATTTCAACTGAATAGATGCTTGGTTGTTGGATAATTGGAGATGGATATTTTAGGGCACGGGTATGGATGACCCCATTACTTTGTCAATGGCGCCGCTACTCTCAAAGAAAGAAGTTTCTATTGGGCAGAAGAAAGAAAAAGAATGTTTGTGGGCAGTGGCCACACGAAGAACGCTCCTTGAAAACATCCATCTTTGCGCCAAGAAAGCATGGCCTTGACGTGAAGCGAAGCAGAGTAGTAGAGCATGTGGATGTAGATCCTGCCGCCCACGAATCCATGACCATGGTGGATGGCCACCGAGGAGCCAAACACATCTAAAGTCTTAAGATTCTAGAAGGGTAGAAAAGTATGTGCCCGGACATCAACCAATTGTTTGTCCATATTTTGTTGAAACGTTTGCATCCGACATTGGCTGGTTTAGGATCGGATCCACAGATTTGTTTGGATGGATGCAGACTCAGCGCCTCTGTCGGACCCACTGGCTATTATAGCACAAAATCAAGGTTTATCGTCCCTTGTGGGTTTCTGAAAATGAGGTGAGATGGTGACCGCTGAACTTCTAGATGATAGTACTACGGATTAGCCCTATCCCTATGTTGTGCAGTTGTGGTGTTGTGACGCAGCATCAGCAGAATACTGTAACGGATTAGCCCTTGCCGCCGTGCGAGCGACTGCTGCTCGTATAAAGAATCCAGGGCGCTAGCCGCTAGGTCAGTTTTTTCACCAACAAACAGCACACATCATGCACGCACTGGCAATAGCATCAAACGGCACAATTCACAGTACATGGCGTGATGGTGACAAGCATAGCAATCAGAGATTGAATCGATGAAATTCTATACGATTATTAATATGTCGCAATCAGATCGGTTTGATGAACTTTTATACGATTATTATTTATTAATATGTCGCTCGTGGTTCGACTTGGGAGATGGACGCAGTCACGCAGACCTTTTTTTCCCCCAATGGAAAACAAGCAATTCTGTCTCTTGAAATGTTCAGAATTCAAAAACAGCGCGACACGTCTGCATTCACCACGCAAGAAGAGTATGCAAAGACACTGCCATATATTACTTACTGTATCTTCCAACCGCGTCCACGACCAGTCGGAATCACCCAAGAAGAAGAGTATGCAACGAGACAGACCAATCGCTTTCTTCTCATAGCTCGACTGCATTATTGCTGTGGTCATCAGCCTTATCTCGATCATGTCGGAGTATTAAGTCAACCTATCCTATCACAATCTCACATGGCCGCGCAAGTCATGCAGACACTACACATCCAGATCCAAAACAGAGGACGTCACATACCATACATTTCAACATTTTTACAGGCCGCAGCGGATGCGTGCAAGGCTGCGCCATGCTTTCTGAGAGCATATCGCTCGGCCACAAGTTACTCCAGTGGCTGCGGGTGCGAGGATCTTCGCGTTACCAACCAGTCGGAAGATTCTGCGGCCCGACGGGGACTGCGGGGGCCGCACCAGCCGCCGACGTCGAAGATCTTTCTTCACATGTCACCACTCACCAGCACTGGTCAGTCTCCCAGGTCCGGCGGGAACGGTGCGCCGGGAACGAGGGCGAGCGTCCGAGAGCGACGGCGGCGGAGAGGCAGCGGCGGCGGTCGTAGTCGGCGCGCTTGTCGGGGTCGGAGAGCGTGGAGTAGGCCGCGTGGACGCGGATGAAGTCCTCGGCGGAGGAGGCGGTGGGGTGCTGCGGGGCGGCGGCGTCCGGGTGGACGGCGAGGGCCAGGCGGCGGTACGCGGCCTTGATCTCCCGCGCGCTGGCCCCGGGGCGGAGGCCGAGGACGTCGTAGAAGGAGCTGGCCGCCGCGTGCCCCGCCGGCGCCGCGGTGGCGACGGTGGAGAAGGAGGCGGAGAGGGGCGGCGGCGCGTGGAGGCGTGGGGAGGGCGGCGGCGACGCGGCCGGGGACCCGGGCCGGAAGGCGAGGAAGCTCGGGGAGAGCGCGGGGCGCGGGGAGATCATGCTTGCTGGTGGGGGAGCCGTGGGACGGGGAGGAAGGATTGGGGTTGACCGATGAGTCTAGCTGTAGGAAGCAGGAAGTGGGATGAGGAGCGGACGGAGCGAAGATTTTGAGAGGCGAGTTGAGCACTTGGGCTTGCTGCCGGTTCCCCCGCTGTTTTATCGCGCGCGCGTCGCTTTCCGCCGCGGGTTATGCGCCGCTGTCAACGTTCTCTGTGGGTGGCTGCTCGTATTGGCTGCTGCGCCTGCGCTGCGCTGGATGACTTTTAGGGCTGGTTTAGTCTCCCCTTAAGTGCTTGTTTAGTTTCCAACTAAATTTTCAAAAAGTGCTACAGTAGCCATCACATCGAATCTTACGGTACGTGCATGGAGCATTAAATGTAGAAAAAAACTAATTGCACAGTTTGGTTGGAAATTGCGAGACGAACGTTTTGAGTCTAATTAGTCTATGATGGAACACTAATTGCCAAATAAAAACGAAAGTGCTCCGGTAGCTAAATTCCCAAAAATCACGAACTAAACAAAGCCTAAACTTACTCTCTATCTCATCGAGTATTCAGACACGTATAAAGAGTATTAAATATAGACTAAAAAATAATTAATTATACAGTTTACGACTAATTTGTAAGACGAATCTTTTAAGCCTAAGTAATCTATGATTTAACAAAGTGGTGCTACAGTACCATATATGCTAATGGTGGATTAATTAAATTTAATAAATTTGTTTTATGGATTATTGACGAATTCTGTAATTTATTTTTTTATTAGTATCTAAACGCTTCATACGATATCTCATGTGGTACCCTAAAACTTTACACACTATATTTAAACAAGATCTTATTTTTGGGGGACGGGAATCTCGGTGTACCATGCCAGCCATGGATGATGGACGGATATGATTTTGAAATAAGTGTACCGGAAACCGTCTGCTGCAGGGCATGGGCATGGACGCATTTAACCCCACAAAAGCCATTAGCTCTAGAGATGGAAGACGTGTCCACGTCGACAGAATTTTTTTTTGACCGTTAGATCTTCCAATCTGACGGCCCAGCCCCAGCAAGAATCTTCTAGAATCAGCTTTGGATTACACTGTACGCTTTCTCCAGCTTCTCCGCCGACTCCTGGTGTTACGACCGTTCCCTCCTAGCTTTTCTTATAATCCTTCTTTTTTTAGCTTGTTTCTTCAGTCGGAACAGTATTTTCTCTTACAATAAATCAGTCGCTTGTTTTTTCGGCGAAGCGAACGGGCCTATATAGTCAGGATTCCAGCTTCTTCCGTCCTCGGTCGAGACTCTTCCCGATGAGATATTTAACTTTTTACTATTATAACGGATGTCACCTCTTCAGATAGCACTCTTAAAATTGCTCCTACATATTTACCATCGAGAGAGAGCATTTGATATATTCTTGCCATTTTCGCTGACGTGGCACGCCAACTCGACCTGATAGCATAGACCGGCCACGAGAAATGACACTTTTGCCCCTCATCTATTTCTTCTATCTTTATACCTTCCTCGCTCGAGCTCCGGCCATGGCCGATGATGGGGTCCATGGCGGTGGCTGACAGGACATAAGGGAAGTTGGAGGAGAGGCAGCCGAGGCCACGGCCAGCAGGTCCACGGCCGCGTCCGACGTGGGCGACGAACATGGCGGTACGTGGAGCACGCGCAGGAGCACGGCCTCCTCGGCGCCGGCGACGAACATGGCGGCCCTGTGCCTCCTCGTGCTCGTGCTCCTCTGCTTCCTCGTCGGTGGAGGACGCGCATCCCCAGCCACAGACGAGCTGCGCCACGTCTCTTCGTGCGCGGTCGCTGCTGGTACCGGTGAGCCAGCTTCCCCCACCGGTGACGAACATGGTGGCACCTCGCCAGACCTAGGAGCTCGCGCGGCCAGAAGGGGAGGAGCCGGACCTTGCGCGCGCCGTCGGGATGGGGGAACATCGCCTGGAAGGGGAGGAGCTGGACCTCGCGCGGCTAATTATGGGGAGGCACACCAGGGATGGGGACGCACGCGCGGTAGAGTTCGCGCCTGCGGCAGAGCCCACGCGAGGCGGATCTTGTGCCTGCGTTCGCCATCGGAGCAGCGCTGCTAGCTGAGGTGGTACGTAGACCTCATGCTCGCCGGCTTCATCTGCTGCTGCTCGCGTATGGGAGGGAGGAGGGGGCGAAGCTGAGAGGCGCGTAGGCCGGGATGCATCTTTACCAAGCGATGAGGATGAGACGGACGAAGAAGAAATAGATGAGGGGTAACAAAGTTACTTTGCATCCCACAGACACGCTGACTTCCCTATGTGTCCTGCCACGTATGCAAAAATGGCTTAAAGTTATAAATTGTTCTGTCTGTGATAAATATGTAGGAACACTTATAAGAGTGCTAGTTCTCTTCCCGACCACGACGTCTTCCCGCACCACGGCGCCTTCGCCGCTCCCGACGCTGTCTTCCCTTCCTCTCTCCTCTCCCTCTCCCTCTCCCCCGGTGTCGCGGCGTGCCTGCCGGGCCCCAGCGTCGCCGCCTCACCACGTGGCGCGCTGCCAGGGCGACGGCACCGCCGGTTTGGTGCGCGGCGGCGCACGTGGACTCCGGCGGTAGCCGTCCCCACCACGGCACGGCGCTAGCAGGCACCGCCGGTGGCCGCTGGCGTGGCTGGCCCACGGCGCTGACTGCTCCCGCTGGTCCGCGCTGTGCTTGACGACCGCGAGCTGCTCCCAGCGACGCGGCCGCTCGGATCCTCAGTAGTGAAGCTCTATTCTTTAATACTAACCTTGTAGAACATCTCAATATATTCCTCAACAGTGAAGTTCTATTCTTTAATGCTCACCTTGTAGAACATCTCAATATATTTGATTGGACAGTTAACAAGTAATGTGGTCATTGAATTATTGGTCTCACAAAAATTTCTGTACAGTTAGTGAGTTTGCTAATGGTCTGTAGTGGATCTTGTGTAGGTGCAATTTTTACCTGACTATGGTGTATAAATCGACTATTCAATTCTTCTGCATTTATTTCAAATTCTGTTTTTTGTACCCTATATATCTAAATACCTGCCAACTTTTGATTGTAGGCGTGTTCCTCAGTTTATGAATTTAGAAACTTTGATTTCACATTGAGGCAGTTCATGTACAATTTCCTCGAGGCGCTTGGCCTCGGCGGCACGAGCAGCAGTAGCGGCGGCGTCGTCATCGCTGGGCGCCATCAGTAGCAGCAGCAGATGCCTGGCAATGGATCAGCAGCATGCAGCGGCAGGAAGGTGGCCCGGCGAGGATGTCAGCAACGGGCAGTGGAAGGGCCGGCGACGTGAGGTCAGCGGCGACGAGCCGGCGATGTAGTCAGCGGCGGCTAGGGTTTGCGGAAGCGGCCGCGGGAGCGAACCGTTGTGATACCATGAAAGCGTAATAGGACTTGTGGAATACGCGATGCATTACTCAGGGACCTGTATTGTGTACATATAGGCATGATGGGGAGCCGGATACGGCAGGCTCATGGGCCGTGTCATGTTTACAATCTAATAGTTCTGACTAATTTTATGTGTTCCGCCTAATTTATGTAATTGTTTTTTTATGTGTGCACAGGTTGTGCTGAATCTACTTCCTTTGCAAAGCACTTTTGCTGCAGTGTATATATATATGTGTGTGTGTGTGTGTGTGTGTGTGTGTGTGTGTGTTGAGCCTTTGTAAATATGCCCATTTATTGCTGAATGTTAAATAGCTATTGCACTTATTTGGGGACTTTTATACCATACACAGTACTGTGAAATTTGTTTAATTTTGCTTGCAAGGTAATCCATTTTGTTTTTTCATGTTGTCCCATTGTAACACATTATGATAGGATAGTTCCTGCGATTAATTGGTTCAGAGCCTTTTGAAACCATTTTTTCTGATAGTCTGCTACTTTTTCTTTTTTTATCATTTTTGACTGATCCTCCTCCCTTTAATATGATGTCAGATGAAAACAGTGCAGACTAATAGGTGTCCGCGGAGAAAACTGTGCTAGGGACGGCAAGCACAAGGTGATTGATTTACAGGTTGGCAACTTGCTTAATGCCTCATTTGTAGTAAGGAATGCTTCTTTTCAATGCATGGTGTTCATACTAAGTACAAAAAATTCAGTCTCATGTCATCTAACAGTGGGGGCTTCCCCTGCTGTTTTCCTGGTTAGAAAAAAAGGGTTCTGTTTTGATTCCTTTTAAGTTACCTTATGTTACCAGAATAGGATGTTGTTGGACTACTTTGTGAGATTTTAAAAAGTAATGTTGTAAATTTGCTAGGGTCTGCTCATTAGCTATTCAAACCACAGTATTTCAAATGAAATTAGGCTCATTATTTGATCATTGTTAACCAGAAATAGAAGTACGACTATCATGTTAAAAAAATCCTTTTCCCGCTATAAAAAAGGACCATCTGCTTAGCATACTAATACTATCTAGGATATGTTAATTTTAGTGCCTGCAATTCTAGCTTCAATGCATTTTTTATTGGAAGTTGTCCTGAATGTAAAGCTACAGGAAAAAAATAGATAGTGGCTTAATATCCCAGAGGAAGCACAATGTTCGTCTTAAAAGTGACAACTGTCTTGCTGAATTCAGCCGCAACATCCTAACTTGGTGTTTCTATCACATGGTTAGTAGTTTTGGTCTTGTCCTGCTACCATTCTTCTATGGTCTTTCCTGAGCTCACATATGTTTCCTATGAATCATGTGTCTGAATTGCTAATATGTCCATGTTTTGGTTGCCATGTAATGAAAATAGATCTCTTTGTTCCGTCTTTGCGGATCCGTGGCATTAGCAAAGCATTATTCTCCCTTTTATGTTGCAAAGTGATCTTTACTTTTGCATATTCATTTACCCTTCTCTTTTATCAGATGTGATTTGCCAATGTACGTTGAATCTTAGCCTTCTCTTAGGCATCCACTGAACCAAGGTATTTTTGTCTCCTTTAATTATGAACTCCCTTTCTGTAGCTATCAATGCACATTGCAACACTGTTAATCTTCTGTCGTTGCCGGTGTGGGTTTGCTTACCAGTGAACAGATCAGGCTACTAAAATTAGTATCCAAGATGTTTTTCCCCTGCGCATGCCGCATATTGTTTGCTAGAATTTTGTACTACATATGTTGGATTCTTGAAAACTACAATACTTTGCTTATTACGCAATAAATTATTACTCCATACTTAGTTCATCACACGACCTCAAATGGTTAGACCAATTATTTAAGTTTGAGTTACGCAATTACATGCTTTCCAGTCGACTTTGAGCCTAAAATAAATTGTTACTCCATAAATAATTAGCCAATCCTTCTGCAACCAAACAGTTCTGCATGAACTGCTAATTTAGCAATGCAATTTTAGGGCTCTGCAGCCTCGGCTTATTCTTTTTTTCTGTTGATGCAAATTTATATCTATTTCTATTGTCGGGGACCTAACACCGGGTACTCCAGGAGGTGGAACCAATAACCATCGAACGTTAAAAACTCCCGGACGGACAAGGACGCCGCTACTTTCCTTACCCGAATGACGGGAGTTTGGTTCCGCCTCGCCCGACGCCCCCGGGCCAGCTCCGCCTCGCCCGAGGGCTAAGGGCTAGACTCCGCATCGTCCGACGCTCTTGGGCCAACTCCGCCTCGCCCGACCCCCGACCCCGAGGGCTGGGCTCGATCTCTCCCGAGGGATAAGGGCCAGCTCCGCCTCGCCCGAGGGCTTAGAGATAGACTCCGCCTCGTCCGATATCCAAAGACTGGCTTCGTCTCGCCTGTCAACCTCTTCCCACCCCCTCACGGTGATAGGTACAGAGTAGGACAAGACGTTCAGGTCAACCGCGGCTTCAAGGATCATACCCTACACCCCGGCAAGAAAAGTACTGCCAAGGAACGACGGGACGGGTGCTTTAGACCCTTCTAGGCGTAGCAGAGCCTAAATAGTGTTGCAGGCGCGTGTTCTTCGCCCTACAGAGCTGTAGGCACCGCCTTCGGCCCTCGGACACGGAACCCAACATAGACATGCGACAACCACTACGCTCCAGGAAAGGACTCACGACCTCCACAGATGACGGATGTGCTGTCACCACGTTATGGTCCCAAGGGAGCTGCACCCGCTTCACGACCCCTCGGGTCCACCAGATCGGAGCACTCGCTTCAGCCTCCGGATGCCCTCTCCGATCGGAAGGCCTTGCCCACAGCGCTACCTCGGACCCCGACCCCGCGTCCCTCCGATAGGGACTCATGGGAACCAGAAGGCGTGCGGAGCAAGGCTAGGCAAGGCTCATAAGTCAAAACCACTATACCAGAGTCCATACCCTACGCGGGGCAATACTCTGTAGCCATCCTGACATTCTACAATGGCATCGATAGTATTGTTGGCGCTTATCATCCTCTCACACCTACCGAAATGGAAAACAAGGCTTGGTAGACGTGGACAACAAGGCTAGGAAGCGTACGCACCCTTGCCCTCTCACTTGTAAAGCCGTCCCCTTCATCTATAAAGGGGATGTGCTTCCTCCAACAAAGGGACGGACTTTGAACAACACAAAACACATCATACACAGTCAAGCTGCTACCAGGCTCTTGGCATCCTTTCGACCCTTCCATCAGAGACTTGGGACCAGTCCCTCTTTCGACCGTTTGTACCCCCTACTATGAACTATTTTCGATGCTAATAACACGAGCAGCAACAGACTGGACGTAGGGACATTCAGCCCGAACCAGTATAAATCTTGTGTCCTTTAGCGCACCATCCGGGCCTAACGCGCATCACTATAAATTTACTTACCGGTGCTTGTACGAAACACCGACAGTTGGCGCGCCAGGTAGGGGCCTTTGCGCGTTCCAAATTAGGCCTTGGATGGCCACCCACGCAATCAGCTGAGTCCCGGGCGCACACGTGCGTTTCAGTGACCTAGATTTTATCGTCACACTAGGAGGAGGGCTGGCGCTAGCCCACACGGCCGTGCAGTCTCTCCCTTCCATCAGCCTCAGCCACCGGGGGCTTGAGGGCCAGCTCGGTGACTCCCTTGGACCCCAGTTATCTATGGAAGCCCCGCGCTACATCACCCTCTCTCCGGAAGGCCCCGTGCGAAGCACCCCGACAGCGTTTCCGTTCGGTCTCCGCAACGCCGCGGCGACCGCTGGCCACCTTCTGGCACTATGCATGGTTCAGCCGTCCACGGACAGCGAGTTCGTGGGGACAATTGAACATGATACGGAGACTCTCTACAGGTTCCTCATGGAGGAGCTAGGATCGTCCTCCAGCTCTGACTCCAGCAGGGGGAGCCATCACCCTTCCCGAGAATGCTTCATGGCGCAAACCCCCGAGGGGCACATCGAAAGTGTCTCCGAGGAAGAGGCCACCCCGACAAGCAACCCTGATGGTAGGTTCGGGGAGGAGACGGCGGCCCCATCTCGCCTAAGGATGGAGCAGCTAAGGGCCCGCAAGCTAGAGATCGATGAGGCCGGGCAAGGGCTCGTCCGGGAGTACGCGGACATCAATCGCAAGATTGAACACCGCGTAGACGGTGGGCGTGCGCATGCCACGGCCCGCACTGTACACCAGAGGATCCTCACCGATGATGGGACCCTCCCTCACTTCGCTCGGGCAAGCCAAAACATCACCGCTGCGACAGCCTTGCTGCACAGCCTTCCGGATCCCGCGACGTCCGAGGATCGCCGGGCCCACCGAGAAATTCGCATGTTGCTCGAGCGTGCGGCGGCACAGCATGTAGAAAGCTCATTGTCTCAACGACGCAAGCCTGATGCCAGCTAGTGCACGCCCTTAGTGCGCCCCACCAAGGACACGTCCGTTCACCAGACATCGCCAGGCGGCAGGCAGCACACCACTGTCCCGGTACATCAATGTCTCAGCCACTGACCACGACATGCGCAGCACCATTGACGCCTGTAGGCGCACCCACGGTGACGCAGGGGAGGGAGCCCACCACGGCTACCATCTTGATGCAGTGGACGCTACGACAGCAGCGAGGACCAAAGCCTGAGCCCTGGCCTGCAGGCCCTCAGGCCTTCGGCCGACACATCCTCAACGCTGCCTTTTCCACTAAGGTACCGATCACCAACCAACATCCCTAAATATTCTGGGGAAACAACCCCCGGGCTTTGGCTCAAAGACTATCGGCTTGCATGTCAAGCCGGTGGTGCGAGTGATGATCATTTCATCATTCGCAATCTCCCACTATTCTTGGCCGATTCGGCATGAGCGTGGTTGGAGCACCTACCGTCCAATGCCATTCAAAGTTGGGCAGATCTGACGGAGATCTTTGTGGGCAACTTCCAGGGCACGTACAAATGCCCCGAAACCCATGGGACCTCAAGAACTGCCGCTAGAAGGCCGATGAAACCCTCTGTGGGTACATCCGGTGCTTCTCCTCGGCAGTGCAATGAGCTCCCTAACGTCGCCGACGTCGACATGATAGGAGCCTTCCTATCTGGGACAACCTGTGAGTCTTTGGTTCACAAGCTGGGGCAAGGGGCCCACGGACCACCAAGGAGCTCCTGGACATCGCCACCAGCCACTGCCTCAGGAGAGGAGGTGGTTGGAGCCATCTTCGACCGCTCCGACGGCAAGGCGAGGCGAGACAAGGACACCAGCGAAGGCTGCCTCCAACCGTCCCACCAAAAGAAAAACAAGAAGCAACGGCGCGACAGCTCGCTCGTGGCCGCTGCCGACCGCAAGGGTGGCCGGAAGCCCACGGAGGGCGCTCCGAACCACTTTGAGAAAATGCCCGAGGGGCCATGCCCAAACCATGCTTTCCCAGCCAAACATCTATACAAGGATTGTGGCCTCATGCGCAAATACTTGTCTGGGGGCCTCAACAAAGGAGAGCAAGGGAAGGAACCTGCCCCCACCACAGACGACGTAGAGGAGAAGGATGACGCCTTCCCAACGCCGAACGGTGCCCTCATGATCTTTGGAGGATCAGCGGCCTATGACTCTAAGCATCGCCAGAAGGTCACACGCCGTGAGGTCTATACGGCCGGATCGGCCACGCTAGCCTTCCTCCGGTGGTCAGAATCCGCCATAACCTTCGACCAGACCGACCACCCGGATGCCATCCCACACCCGGGAAGGTACCCACTTGTTGTCGATCCAATTGTCGGCCTAAAGCGACTCACGAAAGTACTGATGGACGGAGGCAGCAGCCTCAACATCATGTATGCCAAGACGCTCGACGAGATGGGCGTCGACCGAAAGAACCTCTGCCCCATCCGAGCACCTTTCCATGGCGTCATACCTAGTAGACAGGCCATACCGCTAGGGCAGATCGATCTGCCCGTCACTTTCGGGGATCAGTCCAATTATAGGACTGAGACCCTCACCTTCAACGTGGTAGGGTTCCCCGGAACTTTTCATGCCATCCTCGGACGTGCACGCTACATGAAGTTCATGGCCATCCCCAACTATACATACCTCAAGCTGAAGATGCTGGGCCCCCATGGGGTCATCACCGTCGGCACCTCCTTCCATCACGCTTACGAGTGCGAAGTCGAATGCTGCGGCCACACCACAGCAGTCGCCACCTCCGAAGAGCTCACCACCCTCAGAGAGGAGGTCATTGAAGAAGCACCTGACTCAAAGAGGTCGTCCGGATCATTTGAATTGGCGGAAGGGTCCAAGGAGGTCCTCGGGACCCCAGCAGCTCCGAGGGCAAGAAAGTCCACATCGGAACCGCGCTCTCCTCCGAATAGGAAAGCACACTCGTCGGCTTCCTCCATGATAACAAAGACATCTTTGCGTGGAAACCCTTGGATATGTCAGGCATCCCTAGGGAGGTCGCCGAGCATACCTTGAAAATCCACCCTAGGCTCCAAGCCGGTAAAGCAATGCCTGCATCGCTTCGACGAGGAAAAACGTAGGGCCATCGGTGAAGAGATAGCGAAACTGTTGGCTGCTGGGTTTATCAGGGAAGTACACCACCCAGAGTGGTTAGCAAATCCTGTTCTAGTGTGGAAGAAGAGCGGGAAATGGAGGATGTGTGTCGATTACACGGGCCTCAACAAAGCATGCCCAAAAGACCTATTTCCTTTAGCCACGCATAGACCAAATAGTCGATTCCACCTCAGGGTGCGACACCCTCTGCTTCCTTGACGCATACTCTGGCTACCACCAGATCGTGATGAAAGAGTTCGACCAGCTCGCGATGTCTTTTATCACCCCCTTTCGGATCGTTCTGCTACATTTCAATGTCGTTCGGTCTGAAGAACACAGGGGCAACTTACCAACGCTGTATGCTCAACTGCTTCGGGACCTCATCGGGTGGACGGTTGAGGCCTACGTCGATGACATCGTAGTTAAGTCCAAACGGGCTGACCACCTTGTCGCCTGACCTCGAACGAACCTTTGCGAAACTCTAGGCAAACGGCATCAAACTCAATCCCGAAAAATGTGTTTTCGGGGTCCCGAGGGGCATGCTGCTCGGCTTCATTGTCTCTGAGCGCGGCATCGAAGCCAACCCAGAGAAGATCTCAGCCATCACAAGGATGGGCCCTAATCCAAAACATAAAGGGGGTTCAGCGGATCATGGGGTGCCTTGCCGCCCTCAGCCGATTCATTTCGTGCCTCGGCGAATGAGGACTCCCCCTTTATCGACTCCTGAAGAAGTCCGACCGCTTCGAGTGGACAGCCGAGGCCTAGGAGGCGCTTGACATGGTTAAGCAATTTCTAACTAAACCCCGGTCCTGGTCCCTCCAAGCAACGAAGAATCCCTCCTCCTGTACATAGCGGCCACCACGCAAGTGGTTAGCGCCACCTTGGTAGTAGAGCGGGAAGAAGAGGGGCACGCCTTCAAGGTGTAGCGCCCTATATATTTCATCAGCGAGGTATTATCTGACTCTAAAACCCACTACTCCCAAATCTAGAAACTCCTCTACACCATCCTCATCACTAAAAGGAAGCTACGCTACTACTTTGAGTTGCACCCTGTGACAGTCGTGATGTCGTTCCCCCTTAGCGAGGTCGTCCATAGCCAGGACGCTATGGGAAGAACCGCAAAGTGGGTGCTCAAGCTGATGGATCAGGGCATTACTTATACCTCCTGAACGGTGATCAAATCCTAGGTGCTGGCTGACTTCATCGCGGAGTGGACCGAAGTCCAGATGCCACTAGCAGTCGTCGATCAAGAGTACTGGACAATGTACTTCGATGGATCGCTGATGAAAAAGGGCGCCGGTGTAGGACTAGTCTTCGTATCACCCCTCGGGGTCCACATGAGGTACATGGTTTGGCTCCATTTCCCCTCATCAAACAATATCGCAGAATATGAAGCGCTCATCAACGGCCTATGAATCGCCATCGAGCTGGGCATCCGACGCCTCGATGTCAGGGGCGACTCCCAAGCTGGTCATCGATCAGGTTATGAAGGAGTCAAACTACCATGACACCAAGATGGTGGCATATTGCCAAGAAGTTCGATGACTGGAGGATAGATTCGATGGCCTCGAGCTCAATCCACATCCTAAGGCATCTCAATGAAGCAGCCGACAGCGCTCATGAAAGCAGCATCTGGCCGAGAGCCAGTTCTAGTAGGTGTCTTCGCCAGTAATCAACACAAGCCCTCGGTGCGCTACGTGGGGTCGGAATAGGCCAACGATGGCCCATCTGATCCGACCCCAGGGGCCGACCCGCCGACTGCTCCGCCCGACCCTGAGGTCATGGAGCTTGAAGAGGGTCTAGCGGTAGAACCCGACCCTCTCAACGACTGGAGAATGCTTTACCTCAACTACCTCCTCCATGACACACTATCGGTAGACAAGATGAAAGCCCAATGACTCGCACGCCGCACTAAGTCCTTTGTTCTTGTAGAGGGCGAACTCTACAAATGGAGCCACATCGGGATCCTGCAGCTCTACATCCCCAGCGAACAAGGAAGACTTCTGCTGAGCGACATCCACGATGGGGTCTGCAGTCACCATGCCACACCAAGGACCTTGGTTAGAAATGTATTCCGACAAGGCTTCTACTAGCCCACTGCAGTAATCAACGCCGAGCAAATTGTACGCACCTGCGAAGGGTGTCAGTACTATGCTTGGTAGATTCACCTTCCAGTCCAGGCGCTCTAGATGATCCCCATCACATGGCCCTTCGCGGTCTGGGGGCTCGACCTAGTTGGGCCACTCAAAAAGGCGCCTAGGGGCTTCACCCATCTATTTGTCACCATAGACAAGTTTACAAAATGGATCGAAGCTCGACCGATCTCCACGATCAAATCCGAGCAAGCTGTGCTGTTCTTCCTCGACGTCATCTATCGCTTTGGAGTACTGAACTCCATCTCATAGACAACGACACATAGTTCACCGGTAGGAAATTTATTCGATTCTACGATGAACAACACATCCGGATCGATTGGGCAGCCGTCACGCACCCCAGACGAACGGGCAGGTCGAGCGCACAAACGGCATGCTCCTGCAAGGCCTTAAGCCTAGGATCTTCAACTGGTTGAACAAGTTCGGCATGCGCTGGCTCACTGAGCTCCTAGATGTGCTCTGGAGCCTAAGGACAACTCCTAGCTAGGCCACCGGCTACACACCCTTCTTCATGATCTATGGTTCTGAGGCCGTTCTCCCAATGGACCTTGACTATGGAGCACCAAGAATTAGAGCATATGATGAATAGGGTGCCGAGGCATCCCACCAAGACTCCATGGACCAGCTAGATGAAGCCCGTGACATCGCCCTCCTCCATTTGGCTAAGTACCAGTAGGCGTTGCGATGGCACCACAGCCGACGGGTGTGGGACCGAGCCTTCAACATCGGGGACCTCGTCCTCCACCTTGTGTAGAGCAACAAGGACCGCCACAAGCTCTCCCCGCCCTGGGAGGGGCCATACATCGTCGTGGAAGTACTTCACTCGGGCGCCTATAGGTTGAAAACCATCAACGACGAGATCTTCACTAACACCTAGAACATTGAGCAGCTATGTTGTTTTTACCCTTAAATAAACACATGTTTTTTCTTATCAGTTTTTGTCCTTACAAATCCCCGATCTTTAGTGACATCCGACCCCTGCAAATCGCAAGGGGCCGGACCTCACTCGGGGGTTGATACAAATAATACAAGCACATTCTGCAAACACTTCTCACGTTATCTTTGCAAACTTCATCTAAGTTTTCAGTTCTTCTCATAACAAGTCCTAAAAACTAAGATTTTGGGAACAAGTTCTGAGTAAACTGGTAGGACTGTGGGAGACCCACGCCCCAGCGGCTACAACCTCTTTGCTCACCAGCATAATCAGAACTAATTCACCCGCATTCCTAGTCTTTTGCAACTTGGGCCATGGGAAGGCATTAAAACCTCTTCACAAAAAAGAGGAAACTGAAAAACTATTTTTCGTAACAAAAGATGAGAAATTGGTTCATTTTTGCACAAATTCACCACTTACGAAGGGATTTCATCATGCAAAGGACTAATGTACTCCTAAAATTCAAAGGACTGATCACTCGGGGGCTCCCCCAAACTCATTCGATTATAGTCTCTGATTAGCTTCACTACAAGTACTACTGCGGTCGTCGCGCTAAGCTCTCCATTGGCAACGTCCGGGCACGTACACGGCCTAGTTCGTCTACTGCGACTGCCGCGCCAAGCTCTCCATCGGCAATGTTTGGGCACGTACATGGCCTAGTTCATCTACTATGGCTGCCGTGCACTGCTCCTCATCAACGAAGTCCTATCACTTCATGGGATCCTTAACGACGCCGTCATCTACAACGACGAGCACCACGCCAGTGACTACGATGTCCCTCCACCAGGATGCCCAGGGACTACGCCATCGTCATCAGCCACAGCCCCGATGATGGCACCTCCGCTGGGACGCCTAGGGACTATGCCATCATCATCAGCCGCAACCTCGACGATAGCGCCTTCGCTGGGACGCCCAAGGACTACGCCATCGTCATCAGCTGCAACCGCAACGACGACGCCTCCACTGGGATGCCCAGGGACTATGCCATTGTCATCGGTCACAACCTTAATAACGGCGATGAGGCAGGAAGCACCTCCCACTAAGGGAAGGCCGCAACCAATGGCGATGAAATCAACAACGCTCATCGCTCTTCGACGCCTTTTCTCCTTTGGCAGCGGCGACCCCTCCTCAGCATAGGCGAACCATGCCATCTCATCTACGTTGGATAACCTCTAGCTCGACATTGCACTCTGAAATCATGGGTGGACTTGTGAGTTCTTCTCTCCCTGACATTACCCTCTCTTACTTAGGAGCCGATGCATTCGGTGAGAAGAAAGGAGAAGAGGTGGTGGCTCAGAGGCTGGCGAGGAGGTGGGGCGACAACTCTTCCCCCCCCCATTTAAAGAGGGGGCTTAGCAGCTAAGGAAAGGCGAAAGGTTTAGACAAAAAACTTTCTGTCTTCCCCTATTCAATACAAATGCAAAATCAATGCTGACAGAAATCCGAGGGGATGCACCGGAAATGATGGGACGCGCTCTGGTCGACGGGACGCCGCCTGGTAAGCCAGAAGATCACCCAGGCATGGCCCACCACTAATGCGCCCCAGACATGAGAACCGGGGCACGCTCACCTATAGGCGACTCTCCACTTCCTCAGGTAGGACCACGGAACAACCCAACGACGGAACCTTCCTCCAGGGGGAGCCCAGTAGGCCTCTCGGGTCAATCGGGCGGCCCAGGCAAAACCACCAACAAACGACCAATTGAAAGATAAGCACCCCTTTTTACTTACTTTGAGTGTTGAATTCTTTACCGAGCTTCTGACCCAGCAACGACAAAGGCATGGACATCGCTCGGGGGCTACCGAGGGTGCCTGTTTGTCTAAAAACACCCTCTTAGCCTGACCCCTCCTTACGTTTAAAAAACCGGAAGCACGGCGTATGGGAACAAAACGTGAAAACAACTAGGCAAACCAATAGACCCTACGCCCTGACGGCTATGGTGTTTTTTGTTCACCAGCATACAGTTCCTCACATTACTAGCCTTGGCTCCCGCCTTCCTGAAAGGAGTTTGGAGGGGTCCACCTATAGAGCCCCCCTTCAGGGGGAAGCTAGCGGATCGCTTAAAAATCAATTGCAAAAACAAAAGTAGCAATACTTATGCAGGTTACGTCGGCCTCGTCAAAAATGTCAGACCTGAACCTGGCTCGGACATGTCTGGTAGGAGCTTCCCATGGCTCATACCACCAAGGTAACGTTACCAACCCCCACTTTCATTTCGATTAAACTATATGTTAAATTCATACGTCCAAATGTTGCATATGCAAATTCTTGCATCCCAACGCTTCGTGTCGCGTCACGAAGCGGTAGCCACTTCATTCAATATGAGCGACGCCTGACCAGGGTTCGAAGGCCGGCCCCTGAAGGGCTCTGAGGCCTGCCTCATGTCAAACAGAGCTAGGGGACGAAAACCGAAATGAGCCCCAGCGGCCTTGCCCGACCCCGTTCAGAAAATGGACAGGGACATTTCGACCTTTCTCGTTCGATTCTAACCTCAAGCCATGACCCATAGAATCTCCGAATAAGGAGAGGCCAACGGGCCACCTGAGCCCAGCAAACGGCTTGGGCATCTGTCGGGAGGTGGGTTAAGAAGCAGTGGAATGCCACATGAGGGCTCTACCGACCTCGTCAGCAAATGATGGATCCAGATTCCACACGAACATACCCATTAGCGAGCTCATTGAGCGCGACACCTGAGCCATCAAGGCAAGTATCATCAACTCAGCCCCTCCAGTCGTAGAAACCAAGGATGGGGTAGCGCGCAAAAACATGGCCGACCCCTAACAAGACCCTAAAGGCTCAAGGGCTCGAGCCGCTCGATCCAAGATCAAGAGACCGAGGTTCGAAGGCTGACCAGCAAAGGGTCCGAGGCCACCTCGTGTCAAACAAGAGTCAGGGGAGAAAACACAAATGAGCCTCAACGGCCTTTGCTCGACCCACGTTAAGGTGAATAGGGTCATCTCAACCTTCTTGTTCAATCCAGCATCTAGCCGAGCCCATAGAAACCCCATTGAGGGGGAATCTATTGGAAGGCGGGCAAAGGAGTAACGGAACACCCCCCGAGGGCTTCGCCGACCCTGCCGCGAAGCAAATGGGATCGGATTTCGTCCGAACATCCCTGATAGCGAGCTCATAGCGCATGGTCATGCAGCGATCATCAAAGTCCTAGGTAAGAGGTACGAGTAAATACAAACGTAAGTTCACCTCCCTCGCTTCGGTCTCCAGTAACATCCGACCCCAGCAACCGCAAGGGGTCGGATCTCACTCAGGGGCTGATAAAGGTATGGGTACCTCCTTTCTTTTTTTTGAAAAAACATTACATTAGATCTCCTCCTCGCATCAAGACTGGTAGCAAGATTTGGGGGAACAGACTGGTAAGGCCGCAAAAAGCCCACGCCCCGACAGCTACGGTAATTTTGCTCACCAGCACACTCAAGTTTCCCCTAAAAACCTCGGGCCCTATGGTCTTAACAAACGAAAGGGTCGATTGTCTAAATCTTTTTCATCACAAAAAAAGGAGAAGGTAAGATCAAACAAACAAAATAAAAATTACGAAACTGTTTCCATGACACAAAAGTATTGACACTTGTTCACATATTACAAATAAGTGTTTATCAAGCTAACTACTTCCGTGAAGGAAGGACCTCTTCTTTCAACCTATTCGCCAGGTTCCGTGCGAGGGGAGCCACTGCCTTTTCCATCTCGTCCAGCTCATCGTCATCATAGATAGGCGCAAAGCCATGGCTCATTACCTCTAGGTTGATCTCTTAAGCATAATGGGAATGAGCGACAGCAAAGGCTTGGGTGATCCCGTTGTAGAAGGCATCCTCCTCAAGTTGGCCCACCCGTGCTGTGATACCCACGGCATGAGCCGCAAGCGAGCTAGTTTCCACCGGCTGCTCCACCCTCAGGGCATCAATGACCACCCCGACAGTGGCTTATAGAAGGTCATGCTCGTCACTCTCGGTCTAGAGGATCGCTCACACTTCGGTAAGCTCCTTCTCTAGCCAGGCAGCAGCGCTCTCAACATCCAACCTTTAGTTCACCGCGATGCCAAGATCAGCCTAGAGGGAGTTGGCCACCCCATGTGCCTCATCATGCTCCTGGATGGCCCAGTCGCTATCCTTATGAGTAGGGCTGCGCTCTGAGCAAAGTCTTTCCTCGGTTCGGCGTAGCTCATCCCGCGCCTCATGCAACCGGGTGATCGACACGGCGTCCCGGTTCACCCTCTGCTGCAACGCCACGAACCTCTCCTTAGCCTTTAGCTTGAGGTCTCGCTCCATCTCCTGCTCCGCCAGGAGCTCGCTGGCCCGCTCACTAGCTGCGGCGTCCTTCTATAGCAGCTCGTCTCGCTCCTTTTGAATCCTGGTGGCATCCTCTTCGTCCATCTTCACCTTCACCGACAGATCCTCAAACATTCCATGAGCCTCCTCCGCATCTCGACGTGCCTCGGCCTCCCACTACTATGCAGCAGCGAGTTGCGTGCCTACATCTGCTCGTAGCCTGGCCTCCTCGGTAAGGCAGTCCCATTCCACCTTTTGCTCACGAAGGAACCGGGACTTGTCTCAGCTACGAGCAACAATGTTCTAAAAAAAGGACCAAAATCAGAAGACACAAAAAAATATGTGAAGAAAAAGGAAAACAAGTGAGAAGATCAAGCGGATACCCGGCTAGAAGGAGCGAGGATTTTGTGCAAGGCACCAGTGGCCTCATTCAAGGCATTCAACGCAGCCAAAAACCCGATGTCCAGATTCTCCCGCTCTAGGCTCTCAGTAGCATCATCGAGCAAGAATAGAGCCGATGATGAGTCCTCGGTGGCCATCCACTAAAGCGATGGCTCTCCCCTCGTGGGAGAGCAACTGCCTCTTGACAACAGGGCCAAAGGCGGCTCCCTTCAGGTCCTCCCCACCACCGTCATGACGACCAAAGACCCTCCGGCCATGTCCTCCTCCATCCGGCCTGCCCCAAGCACCACGGCCTAGACCGCTGGTGGTGCAGATTGTGCCACCCCCTCAGATGCCACCACGATAGTATCCGACCCAGCCGGGCTTGTTGCAGTCGTGGCCACCTCTGACTGGACCCCTGGTGGCGCGAACTACGCCGCTCCATCGGATGCCACCATGGTGGCATCCAACTCTGCCCGGCCCGCGTCTGGCGCCGTCACATCGGCCACTGGGGGCATGGAATGCACCACCCCCTCATATGCCACCGTGGCCACAACCAGCTGCTCTCGGCTTGTCGTGGTCGTGGCTGCCTGCTCGACAACCACCAAGGGCATGGGCGCCACCGCGGACGCCGCTGGACCAGCCAACGAGGCCGTAGCGGCAGCGTCACTCCTGCCCGGAATAGGGGTGACGCCGGACAGCGTGATCCATCTTTCCTGAAGGGCAGGGCTATTCCTAGGCGCCGGTCCTAAAGGGCGGCCCCGTCGCAAGAATCTATAAAATGGAAAAAGAGCATAAGGTTGGAACGGAAAAATAAAGGAGGAGAACGAGGGGAATCGGTGATGTACTCTGAAGCTTTCGGTCGATAGGTACGTTTTGGGGATGAACCCCTAGACCCCTGCTCTAATTCATGTGGGTGGGACCGTTTCTAGCCTATCCCCTCCTCCGACACAGGAGGGCTCGTCTCTCTTGCCTCCGGGGGCGCGGCACCAGAGCCGCTCCTCTCCATCAGCTCATGGGGCGCGGTGCCAGAGCCGCCCCCCTCCATTAGCTCATGGGCCACGGCATCAGAGCCACCCCCTCCTCTAGTACCTTGGGGATGGCCGCAGATCCGTCCCCTCCCATCCACCGATCCACCGCCGGCACCCCACGGGTGATGGTGGATCCTCTGGCTCTCGTTGGACCTAGAGGCAGGCCTGGCTCCGCTGTCCCCGTGGACTCACTTCCCTCCACGTGGAATGGAAAGGGTCCCTATAGGGACGGTGAGTCCTCATTCACTAGGTCACCCCAATCCACGCCGGCTGCCATCTCATCATCGTCATCATCATCGTCGTCGTCATCACTACTAGTCTCCTCTCCTCGATCGCGAGCTTGCTACTTCTGTATCGCCTTCTTCTTCGTGAGCTCCCTCATCTTCTTGTCCCAACTGGCCAGGGCATGGTTTGTTGCCATCCGGGCTGGGTCCCTCGGTAGCAGAACTGGGCTATTCTTGAAGAACAGTCCCCCCGACTGAACCCACTATCCCACGATTAGCGTCAGAGGATAAAAAATTTCAAGCGAAAGGAGGAGCAAGGGAAAAGAAAACTTACAAAATCAACAAATCCTGGCTCCGGCCGCATCAGGGGATGTCCTGGCATCGGGTACACAAAGTCGAGGATGGTGCCAACAGAGTCCTTCGTGGGCTCCATCACCTCCTTAATACATTGTGCAACCTAGGAAAGAGGGAGCGCATCATCGACAAGCGTCGTCCCTTTGAATGACGCTTTAGGCACCATCTAATATAGGGGAAGCGCGTGCACCATCAACGGTGCAACCCTCCTCACGTGGTAGGCACCAATAATCCTTGACCCCTTCACACCCCTCTCCTTCAGGGTTTGGAGGGTAGCAAGAAGGCCATTGAGATTCTTCTTTTCCTTGGCCTTAACACCCCATCCCCACGACTCCGAGGCCTCCAAGATGTAACACCCAGTAAAGGCTGGCAGGGGAGCAGCGGCGTCGTTCTTAACGTAGAACCATTGCGAATGCCACCCCTTGTCGGAGGTGGTCAGACGCCTCAACGGATACGCCCCCGCTCAGGTGCTACGGAGGTGGATGCTGGCACACCCCACCGGTGCATGCATATCTTGCTTCCTGACCCACCTCTTCATGAGATTGACAGTGAAGAGGTACCGCCATAGGTCAAAGTGGGGATCTATCCCCAAGAACCCCTCGCATAGGGCGACGAACACCGCAATGTGCTGAATCCTGTTGGGGGTAAGGTGTTGAAGCTCCACCTGGTAGTAGTCCATCAGTCCCCAAAGGAACTGATGGGTAGGCATGGCAAATCCTCGCTCATGGAAGTGGGCGAAAGAAACGATGTACCCTTCGGGTGGCTCCAGTTCCCCCTCTTCACTGGGTAGCCGCCACTCCATGGCGGCGGTCAACGGGTAAAGGAGGCCTCGATGGATGAGGCCCTCTAAGCGCTGATGAGAGATGTTGGATTTGAACCCTGGGTCCATTGCAATGGTAGGAGTAGCATGGAGAAGAAGGCAGCAATGAGTTTAATGGCAGAGGTAGTATGGGTGCGAGAGACGTAGGCGATTGACGGCGGAGGCTAAGGACGTGAAGGCGAGGAGGCAAAATGCGAAACCCAAGGGGCGAACCCCGTGGTCTTATAGGGGTGAAGGATGCAAGAAGGGCAACCATCTGCCTCGATCTCCAAGCTTGCCACATGCACCGCCGCATCACCTCGCGGGATACGCGCACACGATCCCTATCCCTTCCCAAGAAATCGCACCGAATGGTTCGCCTTCCCCGGCGGATCGGGACTCTTTCTCCATCGAGGGGACACGAGTCGTAGAGCTTTTTCCCTCCGGTTCACCAAGGGTCCCAAAGCCAAAGGCCCATCCTAATGAGGGATAGGCCCGCAAACTATCGAGACTCAAGGATGCGAGCGTCATTAGGGCCTCGATCCACAGTTAGGTCCCAGCCAGGCCGACACTGACTGAAATATCCTGTTGATGAAAAACCAAGTCTTTTAGCCTTACCCACAAAGGGTCCGATACTACCCCCTAGGCAACTCTACTCAAAACACTTGGGGCTCAGGGGCTACACCCATCGGGTGTGCTCACGCGCACCCTCAGGCAAATTGACTCCGACGAAATCGAAGACACCCCCTGAGCGATTCTGTCTGAATCACCTAGGGGCTCGAGGGCTACTGTCGGGGACCTAACACCGGGGTACTCTAGGAGGTGGAACCAATAACCATCAAACACTAAAAACTTCTGGATGGATAAGGACGCCACTGCTTTCCTTACCCAAATGACGAGAGTTTGGTTCCGCCTCGCCCAACGCCCTCAGGCCAGCTCCGTCTTGCCCGAGGGCTAAGGGCTAGACTCCGCCTCGTCCGACGCTCTTGGGCCAACTCCACCTCGCCTGACCCCCGAGGGCTGGGCTCGATCTCTTTCAAGGGAAAAGGGCCAGCTCCACCTTGCCCGAGGGCTTAGGGATAGATTCTGCCTTACCCGACCCACGAGGGCCGGGCTCAGTCTCTCTCGAGGGATAAGGGCCAGCTCCGCCTCGCCTAAGGGCTTAGGGATAGACTCTGCCTCATCCAATATCCAAAGGCTAGCTGCATCTCACCTATCAACCTCTTCCCACCCCTCACGATGATAGGTACAGAGTAGGACAAGACGTTCAGGTCAACTACAGCTTCAAGGACCATACCCTGTACCTCGGCAAGAAAAGTACTGCCAAGGAATGATGGGATGGGTGCTTTAGCCCTTCTAGGCATAGCAGAGCCTAAATAGTGTTGTAGGCACGTGTTCTTCGCCCTACAGAGTTGTAGGCACCGCCTTCGACCCTCAAACACAGAACCCAACGTAGACATACGACAACCACTATGCTCCAGGAAAGGACTCACGACCTCCATAGATGACGGATATGCTATCACCATGTTATGGTCCCAAGGGAGCGGCGCCCACTTCATGACTCCTTGGGTCCACCAGATCAGAGCAGTCGCTTCAGCCTCCAGACGCCCTCTCTAATCGGAAGGCCTTGCCCATAGCGCTACCTTAGACCCTAACCCCACGTCCCTCTGACAGGGACTCATGGGAACCAGAAGGCGTGCGGAGCAAGGCTAGGCAAGGCTCATAAGTCAAAACCACTATACCAGAATCCATAACCTATGCGAGGCAGTACTCTGTAGCCATCCTGACATTCTATAATGGCATCGACAGTATTGTTGGCGATTATCATCCTCTCACACCCGCCGAAATGGAAAACAAGGCTTGGTAGACGTGGACAATAAGGCTAGGAAGCGTACACACCCTTGCCCTCTCACTTGTAAAGCCATCCCCTTCATCTATAAAAGGGCATGTGCTTCCTCCAACAAAGGGACAGACTTTGAACAACACAAAACACATCACACACAGTCAAGCTGCTACCAGGCTCTTGGCATCCTTTCGACCCTTTCATCAGAGACTTGGGATCAGTCCCTCTCTCGACCGTTTATACCCCCTACTATGAACTATTTTTAGTGCTAATAACACGAGCAGCAACAGACTGGACATAGGGACATTCAGCCCGAACCAGTATATATCTTGTGTCCTTTAGCACACCATCCAGGCCTAACGCACATCACTATAAATTTACTTGCCGGTGCTTGTATAAAACACCGACACTATGCACTAGGTGTGTTTTTCTGGTTGAATGGGTGGCCTAAAGTCACTGCACATGCTTCATAGAGTACCGTTCACATAATCAAAACCAATGATTAATCAGTTCTTAGCTATTTCATTTTTTCTAACACAAAAAATAATATTCAGGATGAAAGTGCATCTAGCCCTTTAGTAGGTTTTGGATAATTGAATGATAACGTGATTAAAGGTCTAACCCGTTTGCTAAGTGTGGATAGGTAATAGGTTATCTCACAGGTACTTAATGAAAACCAAAATTATGTGTTGTTGTATAAACAATCTAGTTCAAGCACAAGACAACAATGCAAATAGAATTGATGCAAAGGCTTATTTATTGTGGGATTTCCATGTATTGTGTGAAAGCAAGCTCGTAAGAATTAATTAATGAGATATGAGAGATTGCACATGGAATGGTCTCATATTTGAAGCTCGCTAAATTGAAATGGAAAAGATAACAATATAAATGAATGGTTGATTAATGTAACACCCTAGGTGTTTGCCACTAGTTAAGCAATGGGTTTGAGCTAAAACATGGTATATTAAGTGATGATGAAGATGTCAAGGTCAAACCTATAGAAACGAGCCCTAACCTAAACTTGGATATTGCACCTTTGCTCGCCTATAGACCCCTTTTCAAGATATATGCTTGGGTGGTGTGATTGGAATATCTTCATGTGTCTCACATCAATACCCATCTATATTGATCCATGGAAAAGTTTCGTGAAGTTTGGAATCAAGAAGTCACATGAAATGACGAGTTATGTCCTTGCTTGAATAATTTTATAAAGTGAATGGAATTCTTGATCGTCAACCAAATCTTGCAACCTTGCCCAAATGACTCTAGATGAACTCTACAACAAAAGTCATGAAAGGTTTATGTTGAGGAGAAGTCAAGAAAATGCCTCAATCGGTCAATAACTCTAATTTAAGCTTTATAGTGACGATACTTTGACCTATGTTGACCAACCACTTATAGTGCTTGCATGGAGTTGCACCTTAAATAAAAGTTGAAGATTGGGTAGAGTAGAACAAACTTTGTTTTTGGACCCAGAGCCAGATCAACTTGGAACTAAGTCAAATCGAGGCTCGAACTTTGAGTTGACAGCTGTTTTCAGTACTTAGAAAATTTTCAAAGTCTGGAATCCATTGTCATCGCTGTTGGCATTCCGCGTTCTCCGAAATTCATTAAGCAACTTGAGTTGGTCCAAAAAGAGAAGTTGAAGGTTATACTATGGAGAAGAGCATGCAAAAAGTTGCACTGAGTTTGATCGAGTTTTGACCTCCGAAAGTGAATTTCCGTGACCATTATCAAGGCGCTGACACTGACAGTTTGTGGCCTAATTACCCGCTGTTGAAGAGCTCTAATGACCTTGGTCTCTAAATGAAAAATGAAGAGCAGATCGTGGACTACAAACTTCATTTTTGGCCCAAGGACTGATTCGGCCTGGAAGTGGCCCAAATTGGCTCCCCACGTCGCCCTCACCGGTGCCCGCCACCTGTTCGACCGCTTGCCGACGTGGTCGCCGCGCATGGACACCACGCGCCCACCTCCTCGCCGCGTGTCCCGGCCGCCCTGCCGCGCCCCTGCTGCTCCATAATGGAGGCCGAGCTATCCCAGACGCTCTCCACTCCTCCCTGCTCTCCTCCTCCCTCGCCCTCTGCGCTGCACGCGCGCGCCAGAGCGCGCCCGCCATGGATGCCGCCGCCGAGCTCCGCGGTCACTGCATTCCCGCTACTCCGCGCCTCTCCACTCCTCCTGAGGACTACCAGCAGCTTCGCCGCCATCTCCTTCACGTCGTGCTCGTGCTCGCCGTCGCAAACCGCCACCGTGGCCATGGAAGCTCCGGCCGCCGCCGCTGCAGCCGCCGCCCGCGCGTGGCCAAGCCGCCGTGGGCCACCTCGGGCCGAGCCGAGGCCTCCGGCGGGTGCGTAAGGGCCCCCTAGTGCTCCCCCGCCCCTCAGCCGCCGACGACGTGCCTTCTCCGGCCGGATTCCGCGAGCTCCGACGGCCTCCCCTGCTCAAATCCCGTCAGGGACCTCCTACTAGAATTCGACGAAGTTCAGGGTCCTAACTGCGAAGTCAGTGACTCATGTGAATAGTACCGTAAGGACTGGTTTGTAATTATTTTGCGGGAACTTTGGAAATTCATAGTAAATCGTAGAAAATTCGTAAAATAGTAAATAAGGACTTTTTGGAATCCTTGTGAAATTCTCTATGCACTAGATCTATAATATTACATGTTTTACTTTAAAGTTTTAGCTGTAAAAATATATTTATGCAGCTAGGTTTGTAATACTAGTGGTATTTGTCTTTTTCATAACTGTAGATCTAGGGCTTCAAATGGAGTGAAATTTTTGTGGCATGCTACTCATATGATAGTTGATGTGTGATAAAAATTTCATGAGTATTGGATGAAGTATGAGTGAGTTATTGGTTTATCTTGCTCTCACATGAATTCTTGCTTTAGCAACTTGTCTTTTTCGTAGAGGTTGCTATACATATCCAAATGGAGTGAAATTTATACAGTAGACTATTAAGAGGATATGTGAGCCACTGTAATGTTTGTAGAAGTTATTGTGCACTTTTGGTATATGTTCATTAAGTCACCTTATTATCTAAAATAAATTAAGAAATGCATTAAAAGAATTTATTTGGTCATGGACACTAGGTTTTCTGGTGTTCTTTAGTCATGTGTGACATGTTGGTAAAGTTGGTTTTGCCTAATTATGTATTTGCAACATAAGTTAATAATTATTTTCTTGCCGATGTGGTTTATGGATAGATCTGGGAACTTAGCAAAGTTCTTCATGATAATGTGCTTTGTTGTGAAACTTGTTTATACAAAAGTTGTAGATAATTCATGTATCTAGCTTCTATTAAAAATTGGTGTCATTTGGCCAAGTAGTTTAAGAGTTATAGCTGTTTAAAGTTGGGTTTCAGAAATGGCTGTTTTCTGTCAATTGTAGACCAGTTTCTGTAAATGAATATATTTGACTTAGTTAACTTGAGAATCATGCTGAGATGATTAAAGATGAAATGTAGATAATTTCCTAAGCTTTCCAGAATGTCTTGTTTCATATCATTTGGATTTATAAAACTCCAGATATGATTGATTTATGAAGCTGCTGTTTGCAAATCCAGAAATTGGCATATTCCGGTTATAGTTGTTGCTTCACCTTGACTTGCTTTGCATGTTGCTAAGTGTGGTTCACGTCCTTGGTAATTAAGTTAAATACACCTGAGATCTTGTGAGACTTATGTGCCATGTATAATATTCTTTGTTATCTTAGCATGATAGATTGTGTGATGTTAAGTTAAGCATCGCAAAGTACTTAAGTGTGTTTAGTGTAAACGATGCTTGTCTTGCTTGCTATTTGTGATGCGTCTCATGGTACTATTCTTCATATTCATGCACTTGCATCTTGCATCTCATCTAGGTATGCTAGATGAACCACGTGAAGGACGTGATGTTGGAGCCGAATCCGAAGACGATGTATGGAGTATCTATCCCGAAGATGGAAGGACTAAGCGAGTGCTAGGATCTGAGATGTCACCAGGATGGTGCAAGCTAACTGAACTGACTTGTGTCGGATCCCAGGCAAGCCCCGGAGCATTATAAGTCTCCTAATTTATAAAAGCAATTCTTTCTATATATGAGTTATATATTGTTGCATTAAGTTGTAGGAGTTGATTGAAACCGTTGATGCATTTATTACTATCCTTGCCTACCTTACTACCTTGTTACCCTGTTAGGTCAGGATCGAATAACTGCTTAGCCTTGCTTAGACCGGTAGCGATTGGTGATATCCGGTCACCTACATTATAGGTGGTTACTGGAAGAATTTAGCTATGGAAAGAATGATATCCTGGAATTAACCATATGTGATGGATAATTGGAGACCGGACGGAAAAAGTTGGAGGCAACCAGACAGGGTTCTGGGGTGCTGTTAGTTTCCGTCTGTGTCGATTAAGGACCGACCGTTGTTGGGCCTCGAGTCATGTTGAACGCATGCCTTACATTTAGCTGGCCGGATAAAGTACCTTCCGACCGCGAAGCTGGGAGATTTTTCGGGCCGAGTAGATTGCCCGCAACGCACTGTGCCGGAGCAGGTGTGGTAGGACACGGGGGCGAGATGATAAGACCAAAGTGCAGTCGGTCGGCCCCCGGGTACATGTGGTTCCTGGCAAACTCGAGATTCCTGGAAAGTTGACTCGGTGATCAATATCTCACTTTAGCGGGTGAGTGAGGTTTGTGTAAGGAATAAATCACCAGCTGGTTAGGAATCGATTCGAATCGCCATCGCTCCTGGATAGTGAGCACTTGACTCGAGTTACTTCATCGTAGTAATTATTATGGAACAATGATGGTTATCTGGATGGTATGAGATATGCTAAATCTAAATTGGTAACTGGATGTTATTGGTTAATCAAGTGATTGCTATAGTACAGGTGCTTACCTAGATGGATAGGTCATAATAAAGATGATGCAAAGTATTCAAAATGGTTTCTTCATGATAGCTTATGCTTTTCGCAAATAAGTCAGCTAGCCCACTAAAGAAAGCCTTGCATAATCCTTGGTGTCGCTTTATTTTGGTTTAAGACGGGTAAGTCTGGCTGAGTACATTCGAGTACTCAGGGTTTATCCCACCTTGTTGCAGGTGATGTTCTCGACCTGTTGATGATGGTGGCTAACCACCGGTGGGCTCGGTGATTCTATACTTACTTCTCCTCTATATGCTTTTGTCGGATGATGTCACTATGCTAGCAATATATTTGGAACTTATATTAATGTAATCATTTGAAAGCTATGTTGTTTCCACTAAGCAGTTTTAAAACCCCAAACTTGTACTATTATTTGTTAACCCCTTTTTAATATTATTTCCGCTGCAACCCGATGTATGTGATGTGTATTTGCTTAATCACGCGATCTTGGTTGTGATGTTGATTTACCGAGGTCTTTCGGGACACTCGGCGGACTACCGGGTTTATATGAGTGAAAGTATGTGTGTGTCAACGTGTTAGCGGGGACAACCGTACTTGATCTTATATAAATTGGGCGGTTCTGTCACAGCTGGTATCAGAGCGAGATTAAGCATAATACTGTCAGGTACATAGTTTTAAAAGCTAAGTTTTGGTTTTAAAAGGTCTATTTTAACTAAAACTTTAGCTACAGGCAAATTTGTCAAAACTTAATTGCAAAACTATGCTAGCGACATCTTCCTTTATGCCCAGTTAAGGACTATTAGGTGGCTATCTAAGTACTAACTTTAAGGGATGTACTTTATTGCAATTTTTCTTTCGTCGTCCATACGGCGTGCTATTGTATGGATGCCATTCGCTTGAATGGTACTGTATGGATCAATTGCCTCTACGCCCAGGTAAGTGTGAGTTGTGAGAGTATGACCGTCCAACTATCGGTCTAGGGGAGAGTTAGCTGTGGTTATTGGAATATTTACATGTTACACACATGTATATATGAAGGTACTTAATTGCGGGTATATTTATCGGGTAGCTATGGATATCGAAGTATATACATCTGGGGATGTATATATGGAGAGTATCTTAGTTTACTGCTTTCATTATGTGCTTATTTATCTCTTTGTGGGGATGGGCTGCAATGAATTTGCCTGCAGGTACGCTAACCACGAATGCGTAGATTGAATGTAGCTGACGACTAGCTATATACCGAGAGAGTACGTGTTATGCCACCGACATAAAACGTGATTGTCGCCTTAGGCTGGCAATTTCGTGAGGACGAATAGGACGAGCATGCATCATGATTGTGATTGTGCATCAATATACTTCCCTTCCTTTATTCTAAGTACTAAGTAACTTGTGATCGATGTATTGCACTATCTTCCTCGTGTGGAGTTAAACAAGAATGCCTTGTTCCATGTTGCTTGAATAGGAAGTGCTTGAGAAAAGTGTGTGCTTAGCCTTGCTAGAAATAATTGTGGTTACATGCTTAACCTCTAATGTCCTCTAGTTTAGCCAAGTGGTGGGTATGTATGCTTGTTATCTAATTAGTGCCATAGTTATCACCCCTTTTGTCATCGGTAAGCATACGAGTGTTGAAGAGCGCTATCCTAGAACCACGTCCAAGTTTTGGTAATCACTTGGTGGACACAAGACGTATATGGAAATTTGGCAAGAAGTCCCCTGCTCAGTTGTCTTTGGCAATTAAGCTATGCTCTCTTGCGTTGTGTTTTGATTTTCGGATCCCCTGTTTGTTGACTTCTAACCTTGTGACTACCTTTGTTTGCTATCCCTCCTTCGCATAGTGCTTGCTCCTATGCAACCCAATTTGTGCCATGTGAGATTTCTTGTAGGTTGTATGTTCAGTAATGGTGCCATGATTAGCGATCTATGGTGCCGCGATGAAACCGAGAGCCTCCTGTGGGTGCACACACAAGGCTGTGCTGCTTGGCACGCGCTGGTATCGAGGTTTCTAGTCATGATCCATTATAGAACTACACCGATATGTTATTCTCACTTGAGCTCTTCCTTGGTTATCCCTCCTTATCATGTCAAGCGATCTATATGTCGAACTAGATGCAATAGGACTCCCTTGCTGGAGTAGTCCAACGGTTAACCTTTGAAGAACAGGTCACTAACATGAACATAAACAGACTGCAAGAGGGTAGACAAGTGACTCTACTCGACGTGACTGTCCCTGTAATGATGTCAATCATCTAGTGAGCAACTTATGTCATTTTCATTGGATCAGAAAGGTGCACCACACTTAAGGTTGAACAAGTTATCAGTCGGATGATAAATGGACCAGGAGATTATGTGCTGTAATAGGTCACCTGGTATATATGAGATTCCTGTCCAAGTTCTCAATCTTTAGGTGCATAAGGATCACGTAGACGAACCGACCTTCTTTGGTGTGACCCCTTTCTGCAGACTTCAATGGCGACCATCTATAAGCTTTAACCACAATTTTTATTATCAAAAGTGAAGATTCGGAACCTTTTTAGTGTTGAGGGACAACTGAGTTGTTACCAGTAGGAAAGTTAGTCTTCAGTTAGGTAACGACTATTTGGTAACTATGAAGGCCAGATTTCACAGAACAATGTTGATCAAGGAAACAGCAAACCTGGCCCCACAATGCAAGTGCTACTTCTTCTCCAAATGTGCTATCTAGTCAATTCTATCTTTGACAATCACGTATATAGTACAAGACGTTGGTATCGGCTAGGTAGGAGCTAGTGAAAGCACGTCCCTGATTTTAGTTAGCATCTTTATGCCCCAAGGTGCCACTAACACATGTGTCCGGACTCTATTGGATGAAGTGCCGAAGGATATATAGGAATGGTTCCTTGTCAATGTAGAAATGCCCTACATGTGGAATAATGTTTTGTGCCCTGCGAAAACAGCCCACAAGTCCAATGCTTGTGCATAGTCAAGTTGGTGCCTAAAACGATGGTTGAAGTATTACTAGAGAAGCATGTAAGGAAAACTCTAGCCTCCATCCTCAGCTAGAGAAAGACTGCTGCTGCTATGAGAAAGGTTAGAGAGTGCCAAACACACACCTCAACGTGTGGAGCGAAGAAAAGGGAGGACACGAAATCTGTCCAGATTTTGTGGCACTAAACCGGTTATCTTCAAGCCGGCGGTTAGTGACTCAAACGAAGTTGGATTGACCCCCAAACTTGGTGATCTCATTCATTGCTTAGGACCCTTCAATGTCTTAAGTTAGTTTGAGTATTGGTTGAGTAAAACATCGGATTAGAGAGATATCTTGTCGGCTTGGTTTGCTGCCATTTTCAAACACAGCAGTTTTGGTAGATGAATTGTTTAGATGGTCAAACGGTGCCCATTTGAGTTGAATTTTGGTGAGTAGTTAGAAGACCCATGGATCTACATGTCCACAAAAATTTGTGCATATTGGAGCAGTAGTTGGTGAGATATGAATAGAAAACAAAAGGGTACAGAATCTGCAATTTCGCTGTGACTGCGGTCATCATTTGCATTAAACGGTTGTGTTTGTAATTCATGCCAAGAAATTACAACTTGTAGGTGTATTGCTGATTAGACAACCCTCCATACCCTTGAGAAGACTAATTGCACCCCTATGTGCCTTGCCTTTGCCCTCTTAGATCAGCAATGCGTGAGCAGTCAAGGTGTTCTAGAAGTCAAAATTGTGCCCTTGCAATTCGAAAGCAATTGGAAAGATGTCAAAACCGCAGATTTTTGGATTATGGTTTTTGAGATATTGATTGGCCTTGGAATGGAAGTCTCGATGACAAATATAGTAAGAAAGCTAGTTTTTGCTATGATGCAGGTCAACCCAACTTGCTGTGCAACTGCACCACGAAGGCAAATTGTACTTAACCTGCTTGGTAGTGAGCTAGTCCTTAGTTTTGTGATTACTTGCAACTTGTGTTGTCCTCCAAGCCTCACTAACATCCTTCTACGCCAATGGTTCTCCAATGCTGACATGCCTTTGGTACCTTATGAGTGTTTTTACCCAAGAGGTTGCATCAGATTCAACCCAGATCACTGTTGCAACTTGGATACGAAGGCTCCCTAAGGAATGATCATCGAGAACGTTGAGCCGACAGAGTCAGCTATTACGTTTACCACTCACTCGGCAGACTCAGACCATACAATATTGTTATCAGAGAAAGAGAACTGCGCACATGGAACCATTACAACAAGTATCCTTCAGAAGATTATCATCTAGTGCAAAGTCCATATGGTCTGTGCTATATCCACTCGGGAAGTAGATGCTGCAAGTATTTAGTCTACGTTTGTATCGCTCTTCGTACATCGAGGACGAAGTACGTAGGACATTGCTATCTTGGATTCCTCCCAAAGTAACAATACTTCATGAAGGCCGAAGAAGGAAATTCTTCAGACAACAGCTTACGACGAAGAGCAAGTATCAGAAAGTGTCATGACCAAATTAGCTCTCTGATGCTCCGAAGTTAAGAAGCCTAATGCTATCACTAATGTTGGAAACTGGATGACATGTTTCTCTTCCCTTCAAAGTCTTTCGCATCGAATCTCGGGACGCGATTCCTTAAGGGGGGAAGGCTGTAACACCCTAGGTGTTTGCCACTAGTTAAGCAATAGGTTTGAGCTAAAACTATGGTATATTAAGTGATGATGAAGATGTCAAGGTCAAACCTATAGAAACGAGCCCTAACCTAAACTTGGATATTGCACCTTTGCTCGCCTATAGACCCCTTTTCAAGATATATGCTTGGGTGGTGTGATTGGAATATCTTCATGTGTCTCACATCAATACCCATCTATATTGATCCATGGAAAAGTTTCGTGAAGTTTGGAATCAAGAAGTCACATGAAATGACGAGTTATGTCCTTGCTTGAATAATTTTATAAAGTGAATGGAATTCTTGATCGTCAACCAAATCTTGCAACCTTGCCCAAATGACTCTAGATGAACTCTACAACAAAAGTCATGAAAGGTTCATGTTGAGGAGAAGTCAAGAAAATGCCTCAATCGGTCAATAACTCTAATTTAAGCTTTATAGTGACGATACTTTGACCTATGTTGACCAACCACTTACAGTGCTTGCATGGAGTTGCACCTTAAATAAAAGTTGAAGATTGGGTAGAGTAGAACAAACTTTGTTTTTGGACCCTAGAGCCAGATCAACTTGGAACTAAGTCAAATCGAGGCTCGAACTTTGAGTTGACAGCTGTTTTCAGTACTTAGAAAATTTTCTAAGTCTGGAATCCATTGTCATCGCTGTTGGCATTCCGCGTTCTCCGAAATTCATTAAGCAACTTGAGTTGGTCCAAAAGAGAAGTTGAAGGTTATACTATGGAGAAGAGCATGCAAAAAGTTGCACTGAGTTTGATCGAGTTTTGACCTCCGAAAGTGAATTTCCGTGACCATTATCAAGGCGCTGACACTGACAGTTTGTGGCCTAATTACCCGCTGTTGAAGAGCTCTAATGACCTTGGTCTCTAAATGAAAATGAAGAGCAGATCGTGGACTACAAACTTCATTTTTGGCCCAAGGACTGATTCGGCCTGGAAGTGGCCCAAATTGGCTCCCCACGTCGCCCTCACCGGTGCCCGCCACCTGTTCGACCGCTTGCCGACGTGGTCGCCGCGCATGGACACCACGCGCCCACCTCCTCGCCGCGTGTCCCGGCCGCCCTGCCGCGCCCCTGCTGCTCCATAATGGAGGCCGAGCTATCCCAGACGCTCTCCACTCCTCCCTGCTCTCCTCCTCCCTCGCCCTCTGCGCTGCACGCGCGCGCCAGAGCGCGCCCGCCATGGACGCCGCCGCCGAGCTCCGCGGTCACTGCGTTCCCGCTACTCCGCGCCTCTCCACTCCTCCTGAGGACTACCAGCAGCTTCGCCGCCATCTCCTTCACGTCGTGCTCGTGCTCGCCGTCGCAAACCGCCACCGTGGCCATGGAAGCTCCGGCCGCCGCCGCTGCAGCCGCCGCCCGCGCGTGGCCAAGCCGCCGTGGGCCACCCTCGGGCCGAGCCGAGGCCTCCGGCGGGTGCGTAAGGGCCCCCTAGTGCTCCCCCGCCCCTCAGCCGCCGACGACGTGCCTTCTCCGGCCGGATTCCGCGAGCTCCGACGGCCTCCCCCTGCTCAAATCCCGTCAGGGACCTCCTACTAGAATTCGACGAAGTTCAGGGTCCTAACTGCGAAGTCAGTGACTCATGTGAATAGTACCGTAAGGACTGGTTTGTAATTATTTTGCGGGAACTTTGGAAATTCATAGTAAATCGTAGAAAATTCGTAAAATAGTAAATAAGGACTTTTTGGAATCCTTGTGAAATTCTCTATGCACTAGATCTATAATATTACATGTTTTACTTTAAAGTTTTAGCTGTAAAAATATATTTATGCAGCTAGGTTTGTAATACTAGTGGTATTTGTCTTTTTCATAACTGTAGATCTAGGGCTTCAAATGGAGTGAAATTTTTGTGGCATGCTACTCATATGATAGTTGATGTGTGATAAAAATTTCATGAGTATTGGATGAAGTATGAGTGAGTTATTGGTTTATCTTGCTCTCACATGAATTCTTGCTTTAGCAACTTGTCTTTTTCGTAGAGGTTGCTATACATATCCAAATGGAGTGAAATTTATACAGTAGACTATTAAGAGGATATGTGAGCCACTGTAATGTTTGTAGAAGTTATTGTGCACTTTTGGTATATGTTCATTAAGTCACCTTATTATCTAAAATAAATTAAGAAATGCATTAAAAGAATTTATTTGGTCATGGACACTAGGTTTTCTGGTGTTCTTTAGTCATGTGTGACATGTTGGTAAAGTTGGTTTTGCCTAATTATGTATTTGCAACATAAGTTAATAATTATTTTCTTGCCGATGTGGTTTATGGATAGATCTGGGAACTTAGCAAAGTTCTTCATGATAATGTGCTTTGTTGTGAAACTTGTTTATACAAAAGTTGTAGATAATTCATGTATCTAGCTTCTATTAAAAATTGGTGTCATTTGGCCAAGTAGTTTAAGAGTTATAGCTGTTTAAAGTTGGGTTCAGAAATGGCTGTTTTCTGTCAATTGTAGACCAGTTTCTGTAAATGAATATATTTGACTTAGTTAACTTGAGAATCATGCTGAGATGATTAAAGATGAAATGTAGATAATTTCCTAAGCTTTCCAGAATGTCTTGTTTCATATCATTTGGATTTATAAAACTCCAGATATGATTGATTTATGAAGCTGCTGTTTGCAAATCCAGAAATTGGCATATTCCGGTTATAGTTGTTGCTTCACCTTGACTTGCTTTGCATGTTGCTAAGTGTGGTTCACGTCCTTGGTAATTAAGTTAAATACACCTGAGATCTTGTGAGACTTATGTGCCATGTATAATATTCTTTGTTATCTTAGCATGATAGATTGTGTGATGTTAAGTTAAGCATCGCAAAGTACTTAAGTGTGTTTAGTGTAAACGATGCTTGTCTTGCTTGCTATTTGTGATGCGTCTCATGGTACTATTCTTCATATTCATGCACTTGCATCTTGCATCTCATCTAGGTACGCTAGATGAACCACGTGAAGGACGTGATGTTGGAGCCGAATCCGAAGACGATGTATGGAGTATCTATCCCGAAGATGGAAGGACTAAGCGAGTGCTAGGATCTGAGATGTCACCAGGATGGTGCAAGCTAACTGAACTGACTTGTGTCGGATCCCAGGCAAGCCCCGGAGCATTATAAGTCTCCTAATTTATAAAAGCAATTCTTTCTATATATGAGTTATATATTGTTGCATTAAGTTGTAGGAGTTGATTGAAACCGTTGATGCATTTATTACTATCCTTGCCTACCTTACTACCTTGTTACCCTGTTAGGTCAGGATCGAATAACTGCTTAGCCTTGCTTAGACCGGTAGCGATTGGTGATATCCGGTCACCTACATTATAGGTGGTTACTGGAAGAATTTAGCTATGGAAAGAATGATATCCTGGAATTAACCATATGTGATGGATAATTGGAGACCGGACGGAAAAAGTTGGAGGCAACCAGACAGGGTTCTGGGGTGCTGTTAGTTTCCGTCTGTGTCGATTAAGGACCGACCGTTGTTGGGCCTCGAGTCATGTTGAACGCATGCCTTACATTTAGCTGGCCGGATAAAGTACCTTCCGACCGCGAAGCTGGGAGATTTTTCGGGCCGAGTAGATTGCCCGCAACGCACTGTGCCGGAGCAGGTGTGGTAGGACACGGGGGCGAGATGATAAGACCAAAGTGCAGTCGGTCGGCCCCCGGGTACATGTGGTTCCTGGCAAACTCGAGATTCCTGGAAAGTTGACTCGGTGATCAATATCTCACTTTAGCGGGTGAGTGAGGTTTGTGTAAGGAATAAATCACCAGCTGGTTAGGAATCGATTCGAATCGCCATCGCTCCTGGATAGTGAGCACTTGACTCGAGTTACTTCATCGTAGTAATTATTATGGAACAATGATGGTTATCTGGATGGTATGAGATATGCTAAATCTAAATTGGTAACTGGATGTTATTGGTTAATCAAGTGATTGCTATAGTACAGGTGCTTACCTAGATGGATAGGTCATAATAAAGATGATGCAAAGTATTCAAAATGGTTTCTTCATGATAGCTTATGCTTTTCGCAAATAAGTCAGCTAGCCCACTAAAGAAAGCCTTGCATAATCCTTGGTGTCGCTTTATTTTGGTTTAAGACGGGTAAGTCTGGCTGAGTACATTCGAGTACTCAGGGTTTATCCCACCTTGTTGCAGGTGATGTTCTCGACCTGTTGATGATGGTGGCTAACCACCGGTGGGCTCGGTGATTCTATACTTACTTCTCCTCTATATGCTTTTGTCGGATGATGTCACTATGCTAGCAATATATTTGGAACTTATATTAATGTAATCATTTGAAAGCTATGTTGTTTTCCACTAAGCAGTTTTTAAAACCCCAAACTTGTACTATTATTTGTTAACCCCTTTTTAATATTATTTCCGCTGCAACCCGATGTATGTGATGTGTATTTGCTTCATCACGCGATCTTGGTTGTGATGTTGATTTACCGAGGTCTTTCGGGACACTCGGCGGACTACCGGGTTTATATGAGTGAAAGTATGGGTGTGTCAACGTGTTAGCGGGGACAACCGTACTTGATCTTATATAAATTGGGCGGTTCTGTCACAATTAACCACAAGATGTGACTTGATGGCTTGAGATGGTGAAGATAGCAAGGAAATGCTTCAAGGTACTGAGCAAGGGTGAAGGGCAAGCGACGGCTTGGCGGCCAAAGAACCTAGCTAGGGTGAAGAAGGAAGTACTTGCATTTAGTTGAGGTACTAATCAAGCTATGATGGTCATGTTAATGTGAAGGATCAAATCACTATGAAGTGTTTGATGGAAGTGACTTGATACATTTGGGATTATTCAAATTTGATGAATGGAATCAAGTCACGTGCTCATGATGGCTATGCTCAAGTGAAAAGATCAATATCAACATGTCGGCACCCTCACTTGATGAAGATTAGAATACACAGCTTCGATTGAAAGAGATCAACTCAAAAGGTTTAAATTTGTTATATTTTTAAATTTGAGTTAATAGGAATGTCGTACTATTAAGAGGGATGTATCATGTTGATAGATAATGTTTCATAAGTGCTCAAGCCAACCCATGTGAGTTTTGAGTGTTTGAGAGACAAAAGAGCTAATCTGTTTTTACTGGTCTGGCTAATACCGGACGTGTCCTGTATGTGCCCTGCCATGATAAAATTCTTATTGTTCTCGGGTTGGTTCGTTGGGAGTTCCGATGTGGGGTCGGAAGTTCCGACGGTCGGGAGTTCCAGCATAGGTCGGGAGTTCCGACGTTTCGTGCTTAACTGACTTGGAGGGTTCACTGTCCTGGTCGTACCGGACGTGTCCGGTATGGACGACCAGAGGCCAATGGCTAGTTTTCAAAATGCCTTGAGGGTCGGGAGTTCCGACGGTCGGGAGTTTTGGCTTTCATCAGGAGTTCCGACGTCTCACATTGTCATTGTAACTTAGTTACCATTAGGGCAGTGTAAGTATTAGCGGACGTGTCCGGTATGTCCGGTATGGCAACAACTATAAAATGGCTAGTTTTTTCAAAGGGGCTATAAATACCCTCAAGCCTCCACCTTTGGAGGCTGCTGATGCTGCTGATTCTACTGGTTTCTATACATATTTTGAGCCTTGCCAACTTTTCTAGACCCTCTCTTAGTGAGTGTGTGATCTAAATAGTAAAATCCATTTGTAGGTTAAGAGAGAATTTGAAAAAGAGAGCAAGCCACCACTGTGCCAGGCTGTTCTGCTGAACACGTGCATACCGGACACGTCCGGTATACCTACCAGACATGTCTAGTATTTTTTGCCTGTGCTGAATATATTCATTCTCTGCTCTAACTTTATGTTGTAGGGTTGTAGCTTCTAGATATATTCTTTATACCTTGTATACTCTGTGACTAACTTGTGAGGGGTGGTACTACTCTTTATTTGGAGTTTCTATTTTGGAAACTCCCTTTACTAATCGTTTCCACATTTAAAGGTGTTAATTTAGAAACGTCTATTCACCTCCCTCTAGGCGGCATCCTAGGTTCTTTCAATTGGTATCGGAGCCAAGATCTCACCTAAAGCTTCACCACCGTGAGAAAAGGATGTCGACGCCTATCGAGTTGCAGTCGGTGCTTCTCCAAAATGATGGTTTAAACTTTCTACCTTGGTCAATTCATATACTCAATGCTTTTAGGGATATTAGTCCTCTTGTTGAGCATATTGTGGATACAAGCATATCTCTTCCTATAGTTGATTGGAGCAACTATAAAAAATTTGTCAAAAGAGGAAGAGATATGCGTGTAACTCAATGCTCAAGCTATTAATGTCATGTTGAGTACATTAAGTGCAGAGGTTCAAGATGAGGGCAATCTTCAATGGACAACCACCTTCGGAGAGTGCTCATCTCATTTGGACTAGACTTTTTGATTTATATGGAAAATCCAAATGTGATGATGCACTTGAGATCAAGTCAATGGAAAATATGTCCATTGTGTCTTCATACAGCGAAGAAGCCTCACAAGACCTCAAGAGCGCCAAGCTAGAGCAAGAAGTGCAAGCAGCGCATGACCTGCTATCTGCCTACACATACCGGACATGTCCGGTATGCCTACCGAACATGTCTAGTATGGCCGAGGCAGTAGAGCAGCAAGCAACTGTTTGCAACGATGCTCAAGCCCGATGGTGACCAAGTGATGAGTCAGCCTTAGTATCTCATGATACTCATCACTTGTGTCTCATGGCCAAGAAAAGCAAGAAGAGTAACAAGAAAGATCAAGAAAAGGAGAAAGCACAAGTAGATGATCAAGATGAGAGTGATGTTGAAGTTGAAGACAACTACAATCCTTGATCATCTCAACCTGCAAAGATCAAGCTTCATCATCATGAAGATAGTTGAAAAGAATGATGAGCTTAGAGAAGAGATTGAGAAGCAAGAGCAATCACTTCAAAAGCAAGAATTAGTTTCTCATCTCTAAGATGGAAGAACTAAAGGCTCTAAGTGAAAGGTATGAGAAATTGATAAATTGAGCATTCTTTAGTTACTAACTCCTCTTCTAGTGTTTCACAACTAGAGAAGGAAAACTTGGAGCTCAAGGCAAGGCTAGATGAACTATCAAGCAAGTATAATAGTGCTACAAGCAAACTATGTTCATCTAAAGTGCTCTCATGATGAAGTAGTAGAATCAAGCATCATGCTTGAGGTAGCTCATGAGGTTGTGATCACATTAGTAAAATTTTCTCAACCTCTGACACATTCACTCACTAGTACACCTATCTCAATTAAATATTTCTTGTACTAATGAATGTGCTCCTCAAGCAAGCCAATCTTTGATTGAGCTAAATCTCATAGAAAATATAGAGCTCAAAGAAGAGGTGGAAAGATTAAAGAAAGATGTGATTCGATTGAAGGGTAAGGAGAAAGCATAACCTTCTCAAGATAACCGTGATAACATGGTGAAGAAGCTTGAAAAGGGTTCAAACCTTGCTTCCTCCAAAACCCAACAAAAGAATCACATCTCAAGCAAGGCCAACACAACCAAGAGCAAGAAACATGGAAAAAGGTTATGCTATAGTTGTGGATTATATGGACATGAGTGGGCTATGTGTCCACATAAGAGTTGGGCTAACAAGTGTGAAGTGGCCGAACAAAAGGCCTCAAAACAAGTTGGCCAACTAAAAGAAAAGTGATGGACAAAGCGCTCGTCTCATGAGTAAGAAATTGGGGCATCCTACCAAGAAATGCCTAATGTACAAAGAGGCAAGAAAGGAAGCCCAAGTTGCAACAAGAAGATGCTATGGATGCAATGAGATGGGCCACAAGGTTGATAGATATTCATACAAGCAAAACAAGCATAGAGCAAACAAAGGCCTGCATATGCTATACTTATAGAAGAAAGGGACATCTAAGCTATGAATGCCCAAATGGTAACGCTCCTAAGCCAAACACATTTATTTATAATGATATGCTTAGGAAGACCACAAATAGAGTTAGCACTAGCAAGGTGATGTGTTCACCATAAACTAGTGCTAAAACCATTTGGGTGCCTAAGCACATGTTGACTAACTCAAAAGGACCCAATAAGAGTTGGGTACCAAAGTGTGCTTAGGTTAATGATGTAGGTACTTGGTGATGAGATGAAGGCTTTAGGGGTGGTTGAGCAAGCAATTTGATAATATTCACTCAATCTATCAATCAATTCTTATAATAATCTCTTATATGGTTGACCCAAAGATAATTCAATAAATATATCATATATTTCATCCTCACCATTGGTAACAAGTACCTAAACCTTATAGTATAGTCACTTTGTTTGTTTTGTGCTCAATGACTCACAAATAGGCATATTTGTGAAAAATTAAAAGTGGCTAAATTAGTTTTTACTTGATAATTATCATGTTTGCCATATGGTGTTTTAATAGCTCTCTAGTAGAGCAATTCATTTGTTGAGATGCAGGTATACAATGAATAATAAAGCTAAATGAAGAATCATAAGCAGCGAATTATTTATTTCTATCCTAGCACCTATCGGAAGTGTCCGGTATTACTATCGGACGTGTCCGATATGGCCAAGGACAGAAAGAAAGTGTTTCTAGTTCTACGTGTATTCCGGGCTTGTCCTGGTATTGCTAGGAAGCAGAACACTAATTGGATTACAACTGAGTCTTTGATCTATATATTTTCACATATCCTTAAGTCACTTAGAAGCTTGTGGTTTACCAAATCTAAGTGAATTGTGAGCATCTCTTGAACTCAAATCTTGAATATGGCAAATTATTTAGGTTGTGGTTCAAAATAGAAAATTGACTCCCAAATTCTTAATAAGATAAAGTGCTAATTGAAAGTCATTCAAATTACTTAAAGCACTTATTTAGGGGGAGCTCAGTTTCTATTTTGCACCTTGTGGACTAACAAACTTATATAGCATTCTTTGTAGTCCTTTGGATTTAGTATCTAGCATGATTATTTGGCAACTAAGGTCAACATAAAGACTATCATGATATATATCTTCTTAGTGGTATTCTTGTGGGCTCAAGGCAAAGGTATAGTCTTTACATACATGCATTGTAAGTGCATCTAAGGCCCTTTATATGTTAGAATGTGCATTTATGTGACACAGAAGAGATGTTTTTCAAAACCCATAACTAGCATGTGTAGGTGGTGTGAATTTGAAAAACTATTTGAATCTTGGTCTTTGTGACCTAGCCTTGTCATGTGATAATTATAGCTCTCCTTGACTGTTTGATTGGCTAATTACACATGACATGGCTTTCTTAAGTCCACAATCTACTATGTCTCAAAATATCTCTCTCAAGTAATCAAAATCTATATATACCAAATATTTGGAAAAGAGAAGTGATATTCATAGCATTTGGATAAGAAAGGTATTTACACCTTCTTTGGATCAAGGACATACATGTTTTTGGATCAAGAAATGATGGAGGAGGGGATTGGAATTAAGTGAATGAAATTTGGAAAAAGGACAGCTAGGCCGTAAATACTGGACGTGTCCGGTATGCATACCGGACGTGTTTAGTATAAGCGGGATTATAAAAACAGCCGATACCCCTTCTGCCAAGTTAGTTTTTTCTTCTTCCTACCAACCCAGCCACCTCTCTTCGACCTTCATTGGCGATTTCAAGTTTCCACCATGAAAAGCAGAGAGGGAGATTAGATCGAAGGATATCTGCATCAAGATCGAAGACTCCGAGACTTGGATTTCCAATCGCATCCTCATTCACTCTCTCAAGGTACCCTAATCCCAGACCTCATCAGATCTAAGTGGTTAGGGCATGATTTTGAAATCCCTTCGGTAGAGATGCTACATTACCTGTCTAGAAGAAATGCCTAGAAGTTTGGATTGGATTGGTTGAAGATTGAGTCAAGGACCCCGGTTAGGGTTGTTGTCCGCTCATACCGGACCGGTATGCATCCGGTATGGGACAGCTGAGTAGATTTTGCTCCCTTGTTTCAATCCTCTCAGTGGTTGATTCTTAGGACTAAGTTTAATTGTCTATTGTGTTTTATGAACCTTTTGACCTAGTTGGTTAAGGTGATTACAAAGCATAGGATAATTATTCTTATTTCTATATTTTAACTAAATAAGCTATCGTTTGGGCATGTATCTAAAATTCTTTACAAAGCTTTAGATACAGGACAACAGCTATGAGTGGAAGACAGGAGCCTAGGTCCAAGCATAGGCATGATCCAGCTTTGGAGAAACACAAGAAGGCAAGGCAAGACATGCATTCCAGATTCAGTTAGCAGGAGCAGGGCAGTAGCAGGAGACCCTCTAGAGCCACTAGGGGCGCTCCATAGTACAAAGAGGGTGGTGATGGTGATAGTAGCCCCTCTTCTGGTGATGAAACTAGGGGATTATAGACTTGAGCATAGGAAAAGGAAGAGCACTGACAGAGACTCAGACAGAGAGTCAGATGATGGTGACAGCTCTAAGGAGATAAAGGAGGAGCAGCAGGCACCTCTAGTGCACCACCCATGCCAGGGCATGGACTATGGCCTTCTTGAAGTACATGCTCCATTTTTACCCTAACTATGTTGTCAGAGTCAACTATAAAGGAAATGGTATGACTATGAGAGCAAGAAATCATAGGAGGATTGATCCCAGAGGTTTGCCTAGGATTTAGTATGATCATCGCTTTCACACTATGTTCCATCTAGATTATTATACTAGTGTGATACTTGCTAGGAATCCTATGGTAGCCAAGTCTTAGTGGATAGATTGGAAGCATGTCAGAGAGCTATAGAAGTCCTCCATTGACTATGCTATTGCCACCTGTCTGTGCACAGGTGTTTACACGCTCATGGAGTTTGTGCATGATTGGAACTCTGAAGTCATTGCATAATTTTATGGCCACTCTATTTGTGGAAGAGGAGCCGAGGCGATGCTTGAAGGTTAGTGGTATAGTGTTGACTACGATGCCTTTGCAGCTTTTCTTGGCTTCTCAGAGGAGGCCTCTAGAGAGACAGGATCCACACCGAGCAGGTGTTACCTCCTGAGCAGCTCGCCTATATGTATCCACCAGGAGGTGAGAGAGGAGCAGTGGGGAAGGTTCTAGGTCTTCACCCTACTTACAGATACCTAGATAGGATGTTCAGGAAGGACTATTGACTGCAAGGGTGAAGACAAGGGCAACATTGTAGATTATTCTAGGAACCTACTCCATAATATGGCACCTGATGCTCAGCCATTTAGTGTGTTTGACTTTATTTGGTCAAAGATCAGGAGTGTGGGAGAGAGGCCCCTCAAGGGCTGTGGATTTGCACCTTACATCATATTTATGATTGAGAAGATCATAGGACACACATTTGAGTATGACAAGAAGCATAAAGTCCTAAAGATTGTAGATGACTTGACAGAGATTGGGGTGCCCCCAATAGGACCAGGAGGAGGTGCAGCAGCACTAGAGGCAGATTCACCTGTAGGTGGTGCAGCAGCTGGATGAGCTTCTCCTCTACCACATGCTTCTTCACATTCTTCTTCTAGTCGCCATAGTCCTTCGTCTCCTATTCGCAAGATGTTTAGTGCTATCTTTGGGATGTGTAAGGACATACAGACCTATCAGCAGAAGGAGAGGGAGGCTAGGAGGAAGGATACTCGGACTTTGAAGCAGCTTGCTTCTAGACTTGAGCTTGATCCTCCTAGGTCTCTACTATCAATGAGGCAGCTAGTGAGCCTAAGACTGAGGAGCAACAGTAGGGCAGGTACGACACAGAGTTTGCTAAGTTCCTTAGTGACAGCAGCAGCAGCAGTAGGCACCAGAGCACCATGACACTTTACCACTATAGGCTCATGTGCCTACTCACTCTCAGCCACGTTCTAGTGCAGTAGACGAGTATGCTTTAGACTGGTGGAGTGGCCTCACGGGTAGTTTCTATGACCCATCTGGTGCGGGTGGTTCTCATCCAGTCGGTGCTACATGCTCAGATGATGAGGATGCTAGTAGAGATGAAGATGATGATGAGTGATCATAGCTTTTAGAGACAACTTGCAGTCTCTTTTTGTCCTTAGTTTGTCATTATTGGACCTTTGTGGTGATAGATGACAAAGGGGGGGAGAGAGACTGATTAAAGCTTCAGAATAGTTTCATTTGCTTATCTTTGTACCTGAAGATATGTACTGCAGGCTGTAGTTTATGAGAGAGACTGATTAAAGCTTTAGGATAGTTTCATTTGCTTATCTTTGTACCTGAAGATATGTACTGCAGGCTATAGTTTGTGAGCCTCATTGATGTATATCTTGAGTTTGAAATAGATTGTATCATGTGAGAGATAAGACTCACTTATGTTTTATCTTTGTATCTCTTGTGACATGATCTTTATTTATATATTAGTGGCTTGTGGACTTGAGAAAATATGTAATGAGTGCTATGTGTAACATACATGTGTTATATTTATTTTCATAAGGACTATGCATACTAGAATAAAATATTTGATGTGATGTCTTTATATTTATTCTTGTGTGATATATCTTGTCATATGCATCATGGTTTTACTTATCACACACACATGCACCCCACGGATGTAATGATTTAGGGGGAGTCTCCTATATGTTTTAGTATGTGCAATTGACATTTGAGGTCATTTTGTGAATTCTAATCATAAGCACATATTAAGGGGGAGCCTCTCATAAATCATTGAACCCAAAATCTTAAATGTTTATATTCTTTTGTAAAGTTTTAATCAAGTTGTCATCAATCACCAAAAATTGGGAGATTGAAAGTGCATCTAAGCCCTTTAGTGGGTTTTGGATGATTGAATGACAACGTGATTAAAGGTCTAACCCGTTTGCTAAGTGTGGATAGATAATAGGTTATCTTAAGGTACTTAATGAAAGCCAAAATGATGTGTTGTTGTATAAACTAATCTAGTTCAAGCACAAGACAACAATGCAAATGGAATTCATGCAAAGGCTTATTTATTGTGGAATTTTCTATGTAGCTGTGTGAAAGCAAGCTTGTAAGAATTAATTAATGAGACATGAGGGATTGCACATGGAATGGTCTTATATTTGAAGCTTGCTAAATTAAATGAAAAAGATAACAATACAAATGAATGGTTGATTCAACATAAGATGTGACTTGATGGCTTGAGATGGTGAAGATAGCAAGAAAAGGCTTCAAGGTACTAAGCAAGGGTGAAGGGCAAGCGATGGCTTGACGGTCGAAGAACCTAGCTAGGGTGAAGAAGAAAGTACTTGTATTTAGTTGAGGTACTAATCAAGCTATGATGGTCATGTTAATATGAAGGATCAAATCACTGTTGAAGTGTTTGATGGAAGTGACTTTATACATTTGGGATTATTCAAATTTGATGAATGGAATCAAGTCACGTGCTCAAGATAGCTATGCTCAAGTGAAAAGATCAATACCAACATGTTGGCACCCTCACTTGATGAAGATTGGAATACACGACTTCGGATTGAAAGAGATCAACTCAAAAGGTTTAAATTTGTTATACTTTTTAAATTTGAGTTAGTAGGAATGCCGTACTATTAAGAGGGATGCATCATGTTGATAGATAATGTTTCATAAGTGCTCAAGTCAACCCATGTGAGTTTTAAGTGTTTGAGAGACAAAAGAGCTAATCTGTTTTTGCTGGTCTGGCAAGATACCGGACGTGTCCGGTATGTGCCCAGCCATGATTAAATTCTTATTATTCTCGGGTTGGTTCGTCGGGAGTTCCGATGTGGGTCGGAAGTTCCGACGGTCGGGAGTTCCGGCATAGGTCGGGAGTTCCGACGTTTCGCGCTTAACTGACTTGGAGGGTTCACTGTCCTGGTGTCCGGTATGGATGACCAGAGGCCAATGGCTAGTTTTCAAAATGCCTTGAGGGTCGGGAGTTCTGACGTGAGTCAAGAGTTCCGACGGTCGGGTATTTCGGCTTTCATCGGGAGTTCCGACGCCTCACATTGTCATTGTAACTTAGTTACCGTTGGGGCAGTGTAAGTCATACCGGACGTGCATTCGGTATGGCAACGGCTATAAAACAACTAGTTTTTTCAAAGGAGCTATAAATACCCTCCAAGCCTCCACCTTTGGAGGCTGCTGATGCTACTGATTCTGCTGGTTTCTATACATGTTTTTGAGTCTTGCCAACTCTCTCCAAACCCTCTTTAGTGAGTGTGTGGTCCAAATAGCAAAATCCTATTATGTGGTTAAGAGAGAATTTGAAAAAGAGAGCAAGCCACCACTTGAGCACTTGTGCATATTGTCTATTTCAGTGATTCGCATTTGTTACCTTTAGACCCTTCGGTCCTAGATGGTTAGGCGTCGTCGGAGAGCACCCGAGAGATTGTGGTGTGCCTTGGAAAGTTTGTAACGGTTCGATTCCTGCCGTCCTCGGAATCAACTAGTGGAAGGAGAAAAAAGAGTTGGAAAAAGACTCCAGCTAGAGTGACCTTCGTGGTATCCTCTAGGGCTGACCTTCGCTGGGTCGCCCGCAGCCATCTCAACGGAGAGTAGGACTCGAACGAGTTCCGAAGCTTCGGTAAAACAAATATCGTGTCTCAATTCACATTTCATTCGATATTTGTGTTGCTCTTACTTTTGTGCAGCTTATCTGTGTATATTGTCATATCTAGTAGGTACCTGCAATTTGATTTGAAGTTAGAAATCGAAAAAACAAGTTTAGGGTTGTTCCACTGAAACCGTGTATACCAGACACGTCCGGTATTGATCACTGTGCCAGGGTGTTCTGCTGAACACGTGCATACCGGACACGTCCGGTATTTCCTGCCTATGCTGAATTTCATTCTCTGTTTTAACTTTGTGTTGCAGGGTTGTAGCTTCTAGATATATTTTTTATACCTTGTATACTCTGTGGCTAACTTTTGAGGGGTGGTACTACTCTTTATTTGGAGTTTTTATTTTGGAAACTCCCTTTATTAATTGTTTCCGTATTTAAAGTTGTTAATTTCAGAAACGTCTATTCACCCTTCCTTTAGGCGGCATCCTAGGTCCTTTCACAGGAGTTGACCAGTTGAGTTTTTTTTTTAAAAAAATTGAATATTGTTTTTACATTTCCAGTGCATACAAAAAAGGCATTAATGCAGACTTGGAATCTCATAAGCCATTGCAGTGTCAAACGAAACATATTTGAATGTCTGGCAAAACATATTTTAACAAGTATAGATCAAAGAAATCTATGCCTAAATTGTATGCATGTATACAAGTTAGTCCGGAAGGGATGCATATGTTTGCTGGATTAGTTTTTTAATTCGGTGCTGAAACTCGAAATGTTCAGAACTCTGCACTGGCGCCATAATTTAGACATATAATCAGTTATAACTAATCTTAGTTTGTTCCTGTACAGTGATGAGCCTCAGAATTTTTCCATGCCTGTATCACTATGTTTTCTCATTTGGGGCTAAAGCAAACTCGGGTTCCAGCTTATGAAAATAAGTTGTTGGTGGTCTGGTGGAGGATTTTGCAACAACAAAGTGAAAAATCCAGAAATGAAAGGTATGTGCTTCTCTCCATTATAATTCTTCACAGGCTCTTATTTCGTAAAGTTCCTGTCAGCGTCACATGGCCTTCTTACGAATTCTCCGTTCTTGATATCATCAGGTTGTTAGGCTTTCGGCGCAAGCTAGAATGACATCGTTAATAACATGTCAAGCCCTTGTGAAAAATTCAGCTCTCCAGAAAGTGGTTAGTGACACATCTGCTTTTTCTTTATCTTCTACACAGTTTTTCTTATTTTGTTATGACCTTCCATTTGCTTGAAATATTACGTGGTTGCATAAAATAGATATCCATAAACAACCCTTAAAGGGACCTTCCTGATCTGGTTGGTACCAAGATTGAGGAGCCTAAGAATGGTTCTAATGTGTTTTAAGGAGTCATGTTCTAATGGTACCTTTTAAAAAAGCGATGAGAATAGCAATTTCAGATTCTGCCTTACTGCTATGGTAACCTCTAAAAAAACGATAACTTTAGTGCTTTAGGCTTGCGCATTACTGCCTCTGTAACTTATTGCTCAGCAATGTTACAACTCTTCTGATGTCGTTTACACTTCCAGTGACCACACATTCCATATGTACTTATCCCTATGCAGGAGGCGACTTATAACCCTATTATTGGCCTACTCTACAAAAGCCTAATCTCTAAATTTAATTTGCACAACCTTACCGCTGCTGTAGCCGTTTACTTATCAACATCATCAGCCTCACAACATGTTTACATCTGTGCAGACACTTCTAACAATTCCTCAATGGACACCTCAGACGACGACAATCAAGGCTGGGAATTCGACCGCAGCAACACGTCCCACAGATCGTTCCTACAGCTACCTCCAAGTGTAGAAGAGGCTCCAATCAAGTTGCATAGTTACTACAATCCCCACTAGACGCTGCTGCATCTACTTGCTCCTAGCCTTGTATTATAGTTCAACCCGACGAACTGTAATGCTTTGGTATACCTACCGTACTACGTGGTTTAGCAAACCAGGTCTTTCTTTGTATATATGTAGACCCAAAAACATGTGCTGCTAAACTCCTGCCAAGTACTATACAGTTAGCTCCATGTATAATATCTGTATAATTATGCCTCAACCCGCAACTATATTAGGCCTTGTCTGGTTATATTAGGCCTACAGGCGTTTCTAAAATTCCTGTCACATCGAATGTTTAGACACGTGTATGGAGTATTAAATATAGACTAATTATAAAACTAATTACACAACTTGCGACTAATTTGCGAGACAAATCTTTTAAGCCTAATTAGTTCATGATCTGACAACGTGGTGCTACAGTAAACATATGCTAATGACAGATTAATTAGACTTAAAAAATCGTCTCGTAAATTAGCCTCCATCTATATAATTGGTTTTATAATTAATTTATATTTAATGCTCTTTATTAGTATCTAAACATTCGACGTGACATGAATTTTAGGAGCGACTAAAGAACCAAACATCCTCTTAGTCCATGCAATGCCAAGTATACATTCCTCTGTCTTTGAATTTGTGCCCGCATTTGCGCGCGATCGCGTGCACCCTGCCACTAGTGGTCTCTAGACTCCATCACTCCTTCCGGCACTGGAATAATCGGAGGGACAAGAATGGCATTTTCAGCTAGCATCATCGCGCCTCCAAAAAATCAAACTCCCAACTTGCTGCCATCTTGCCATTGGAAGGACGAAAGGGCTGCGTTGACTTGGAGAAAACTTGGTCAATGTTATTAGAATGTACTATAACTTTTCCTTACAATCTAAAATTATGTTTTACCTTTACTATCATCGTATCTATTTTTTTTCTATCCCTTACTATATGCCATTATTCTCATTTTTACCAAAAAATGATTAAAAGGTTTGCCTTTTTTTGTTGTTGCAAATCTTCATTTGTACCCCTTCAACCTCCACCTTCCTTCGTCGGGTAGGATACAAGCAGGAGCGGATCTAATACAAAACAGCACATAACACTCACCTTCCTTCGTCGTGGTAGGATCCGCGAGAGCAGCGGATCATTGGTGACATGTGTTTTTTTGCGGAGATAAGTAGACCTCTCACGGCCTTGTTGGACTAGCCCATGAAGCAATTACAACTGATCAGCATAAGCCAAGCCATTTTGTGGAGGCAAACTTATATAAGGTTATGGTAATTACCCGCCACACCTATAAGCCTGGGTGTTTGATTGGTTGGCCTGCGGGCTATCCAGGCTTAACCGATACTGATTCATACATGCCTAGCATGTTTGATTAGTTGACTGATCCCAAGCTAGGCCCGTCTATGCGGTGGAGGCTTCATAGCCTACCTTCACTAGAACGAGGAAATCAGACACGACTTGGCGTGGAGTACGTCCCTCCTTCAAAGGCTCTGCCTGTGTACTCTTTATTTTGTTGTATCTATACTAAAAGAATAAAATACCACCAAACTTGTAATAAATGCATATGAAAACAAACTATTTGTAGGACATTTTATAACATGTCATTATTCAAACAAAGAATTAACATATTTATCACAATAGAAACTGTGTCAATACAATATGAATTGTGCACGGTATGCTCTTAGATAGGGATGAAATGAGACGATACAGGCAGGAAACCCCCTCGCCAGTTTCTGCCTCTTTTTTTGCAGAAATGAGACCGGGTTTGAAGGGAATCGGGATATGTAGACATACAGAAACTGATAAATACGTCCGGAGAGCCAAAAAATAAGTTAGGATCACGTGATATAATATTCTCAAGTATACATATGTGAAGTTACACAACAATATACACATATGAAGATTGGTCTAATATTCTCTTGGATGTTATGTGTGTTGACACACTAACATGCATAATTGGTGATTAGTTGGTGTATTAACACAACACAAGAACATATAATTGCTAGCCATATTTCATATAGATTGGAAATAGGATGAAAAGGGGATAAACATGGGTTCTTCCGGGTGAAAACAAGATCTTGCAAATACGAAAACAGACGTAGCAAAATAGAAAACGGAACAAGACGTGACATAAATTTTTTGTCTGTTTTCATCCCTACTCCTAGAGGATGTTTGATTGTCATTTGTCAAACATTGTCTTGCCTTACTAGCTTAAGCGAGGCAAACCTTGTCAAGTTAGGAGAGAAGAACCGGCTCGCCACCCAAGCAAGGCAAAAACCTGCTAATATAGACTATGAGGTGAGCTAGCCAATTATCTAAAACACGAGGCATGTTTGGTTCTTTTCGCAATCTTGCCTTGCCAGACCAAACAAGCCATTTCCACTCTCTTGCTTTGGCAAAAAAAAAAAAAAAAAAAAAAAAAAAACTAGCCAACACAAGCTCTAAGGTGCTCTAGCTAGGTATTCAAACTAGCACCACCCTTCCATAACCTTGCTTGGTGAGGTCACCTAGTGTCTGGCAAAGTAACCAAACTTGCCCCACATATCCAGCTTCAGATCATTTTGTCTAGTAAGGCAAAGGATATTTTTGATTCGGTTCGAGTTCTATCCTAGCCTAAGCCAAAACCTAATAAGTCCATCTCACCAAAAGGAGCAGAGCCACGCTAGGAGGCTCATTTGGTGTACCTCCTGCTAGCTTCAATTTTGATTTCTTCATGTATTGTAGTTATACTATAATAACTTTGGGCTGTTCTTATCTCTTCTAAAATAAACTAAAATATTTTTTTTATTTTCTTCTAAAATAAACTAGAAGTCAGTAAAATTCTTACTCCGTATCTTACTTTTATGAGCACCAGCTTCACAGTATATCTCTAGTATAATGGATCAATCAAAATTATAGTAGGTTTTATTAGGAAAACGCCCTCCACTGAAAGCCTCTAATTATCATGTACAAAAAAAATACACACAAAAATTCGTCCTTGTTAAAATCGAGGGCTAATCAAAACACCCGAACCAACTCCAACCGCCACTGTTCGACGTGTGATGGCAGGCTTCTCACCCCGCGGCTTCAAACAGCCGTGCATCTCCCACGCCCGTGCGCGACCGCAGTCACAGTTCGATACCTCTCCCTTCCACCGCAAGATTCACCAGGGCTCTCGCCTCTCGGGAGCGATGGCGGTGCAGGTGACGCCAGGTAGGCCGAGTTCGTGCACGCGCTCAAGGCCGGCGGCGGCGCATCCAAGACCGACGTGGACGCCACGATCGAGGCGCTGAAGGCGCTCAAGGTTGACGCCGGCGCCGCCGCGCGCTGGCTTCAGCAGGCGCTCGGGGCAGCGGGTGGCGCGGCGAGGGAGGACCTGTGGCAGGCCTTCTTCTTCTCCGGCAGCGGCTCCGTCCAGCGGCTGGCCTTACCAGCGGCATGTTGCCTCCGTGGCAGCCCTTCATGGCTCGCTGGCCTAGGTCAGCGCAGCTCCAGCCCCAGGACGTGGGAGCCAAGGTCGTCGTCCTGGGGGAGCGGCCCTCGGCACGGCGGTGGCATCGACCTAGGTTAGGCTTCGCCCCCTTCATTAAATCTCCTCGTTATCGCAGCTGCAGCGGTCGCCGGGGCCTCCTACCGAAGGTGCCCCCCTCTCCTAGGGAACTCAAGCAGATTCGTCAGAGGTGTTTGTGATTCTGTGATCTGATACTTTATAATTTGCTCTGTCTATTTCAGATGATGTTATTGTTTGATCATTGTATGTTCTGTAATGCCTAAACTTTATACCATGCAGTCTGCTATCAGTCCTGATGGAACGGCCGCAAGATGGCGGCCTCGGTGGAGATGGCGGCGATCCTGTCACAACTCGTGGCCGCCGGTGAGATCAATCCGGTGACGTGAGCTATCACAGGAGAAAATCAGAGGATATGATCTCAATCGCGAGGAGGAAGAACACCTTCCTGACCCGTTCGTGTTTCTAGATATTTTCTGTTTTTTTTTCTCCGTCTCTGGCTTCTCTCCTATATAGCCACCACTCATTGTCGCCAGCACAAACCCACAAGGCCTACAACCCATTATATCGAGGCCCATATATCCTGTGGTACGAGGTATGACATTACCGCCCCCCACAAAACATTGCTTGTCCCCAAGCAATGGCTGGAATGAAGCAGTCATGATTGCCACCTGGATCCCATGGTACATTCAAACATATTGCTAATAGTGCACTCCCAATGTCATATAGGGTGTCTCCAAAGACAGCTAAGGTGCGGCATCCTCTTTTAGTACTCATACTTGGAAGCCAGACCCAGAAACGCTCCCTTGGATCATACCTTTCTGCTGATTCCAGGTACACGCTTCCATCATAGCCACCAGACATATGGACGACTCCATTTAGTTCAGATGCAGCAAGAGCAAACTGACAGAGCAACATAGATGGGCTACATATCCATTTCCCAAGGTACAGGTCATATATCTCAACTTCGGAATAAGTTTCATTTCCATCTCCATTACTAGCATATATTTTCTCATTAGGACAGATTCCAGCAAGACTTTCTTTCTTTAGGTTCAAGGAGGGGCATTTCGTCCACTCATAATTCCTCAAGCTATTGCACATGCTTCTAAGATGAGATAGTGAACAGTCAAATTTGAACTGTAACTCATCTACAACGTATTTCAGTTACTGAACTTTCCTTCTTGAGTCTTTAGCTACTGCCCTCGATGAAAGTATTTCTTTGTCTGACCCAATCAGTTTCTCATCAAAGTAATCTCCACTTTGAGCTAATTGCTGCAGTAAACCATGGTGCGTGCCAATTTCAGCTTGTATTTCATCCCACACCATGCTATAACAAATCACTTCTTCAGACAGCAACTTGCCCTGCATCAAGTCATCCAACTCTGGATCTAGCTGTTGCAACAGACCATCAAGGTCATGGATGCCATGCAATAGCTCATCGTCCCATAGCGCATCCTGATAGAGCATGCCGTTGAGCAATCCATGTGCAGCACAAACATCAGACAGAAACTCAGCAGCCAGTACAAACATCTCAGGAGGTGTTTCATCAAACACAGTATCCACCTGCATCCATCCCAAGCTCAGGTTGATGTCCAACAACTGATTGCATCATGCTGCCGAACAAGCGTGCCAAAGTGTGCCAGGTCACAGTAGTTCTAGGTTGATGAGATTAACAACCTGTACATTATCAGTATTCCTCAAAGGAAAAATATTGCCCAAACTGAATGCATATGGAATTGATATGATATCTGCAACTTCTGTATCGGACTCTTGGAACAGTGATAATCCAGCAACTTTGCCATCCCACAATGCATCATTGCATAGTACCAAGATGATCTCCTCTGTGATGTTCTCCAGTCTCGTTAGCAGAGCCTTCGACATTGGGGAGTACCTGAAAGTCCTTGGTGAGTGGCTCTACCACATGATCTACACCCAAGCTCATGTCATCAGGTGGCTTAGTATCATACCGTGGATCAGTCATCCCATACATGGTTTTCATCAAACAACTCCCCTAGCCATCGGAGCCTTGAAAGAGACTGGCTCGGCAATTGGTTTGTTGTCCATGCCAATCGAACACTCTCCAATGAGCTAATAACTCCAATAAACTGTCCCATGACTCTTCCCCTTGTAGAAACTCATTAAATACTTGGTCTGCAGCATTCATACATTGGTTGAGAAGACATGAGGTGCTGACAGGAGTAAGCACTACACTGGCATTGAGCTTGACCATGTGCTTTGTTAGCTCATCATCCAAACTCAAGCTTAGGTGTTGCAACAGGCTTTCATGCGTGCCAATGTCAGATTGCCTCTCCTCATCCCATCTTACCTCAAGCGGCATATCATTGAACAATTTATCTGTAGTATCCATGTCACTGTCATGAGGGATCAAATCATTGATGACAAGATCAACTATTGCTCTGTTGTCCGAAACCAAGGACTCATCAAACTGAGCTTCGTGCTAAACTAATGCATCCTGTGAGTCAAGGTTATGCAACAGTGCAACATCCCCAACCACATCCAGCTGAGGCATTTCGTCATACATCACATCGACTGGAAGCCATGCCTAGCTCCAAGAGGATAGGAGCACCAGTGTCAAGAGTGGGCTCATCCATGGGTCCCTTGACCATGAACTTGTTCTCACCAACATGACGCTCTCCACCTTGAGCTAGCTCCTTCAGTAAACCATGCTGGTCGTCAAATGTATGTTGCAGTTCCTCATCCCAAACCGCTTCTGAATGAGACAGAAAATCAAGCACTGGGCGTCGACTCTCTTGCTGTGACATTTCCACAAACACCTGGGGGCAAAACACACAGCAGGTGCTCGCTGAAGCAAACCAAGGCCACCCTCACTCGAAATCGGCTCCAAGGTGTAGCAACTCCCCCTGTACCCAGATGGATGCTCAGAGAAGAGACCTCAATCACGCAGCTAGCCCACAATAGGGAAGCTGAGGAAGTACGTCGATGCCACGCGTAGGTACTTGTGGTAGTCACCGCAGCCGGCTGTCAGAGTGCCTCGAGTGGAAGCCGCCCACCCATCGAGCATCGATTTGAAGGTCTACCGCCACCACACGCCACCTAGAGTATAAGCCGCCACTGCAGCACACGCTCGGTGAAGGAGTCGCTGCCGCACCGAGGAAGGAAATCCGTTGCGAACGAAATGGAGCCCGAGCCGATTGCCGCTGGAGTGCCGACTGGAGCTGAGGAGGATGGGCTTGCCGAATCGATGAAGCCGTCGAGCTGGACAACTGGATCTGCCGTCGACGCGCCACCAGGTCGCGCCACCGCTGGTCCAGACGAAGAAGAAACCGATAACCAGCATCGAAGTAGGAGCTGACGCTGCCCACCACCCACACCGAGGAAAGTCATCTCTGATACCACTGTCACAACCCGTGGCCGCTGGTGAGATCAATCCGATGACGTGAGCTATCATAGGAGAAAATCAGAGGATATGATCTCAATCGCGAGGAGGAAGAACACCTTCCTGACCCGTTCGTGTTTCTGGATATTTTCTATTTTTTTTCTCCGTCTCTGGCTTCTCTCCTATAGCCACCGCTCATTGTCGCCAGCACAAACCCACAAGGCCTACAGCCCATTATATCGAGGCCCATATATTCTGTGGTACGGGGTATGATAGATCCGCGTAGCATCACCGAGCGGGTTCGTGCCCTGCGGCCAGCACCAGCTGCATTCCTAGCTGCTACTCTTAAATTCTCGCTTGGTTTCTCAGTCCAATCCAAAAAAAAGAAAGAAAGGAAAAAACTTGAAACTGATTCATATCGTTGTCAGTTGTCAGGTGAGGAGGATGAAGATCAGCGAGCGGATACGGAAGCTACAGGAGCTCATGCCCAACAGTGAAATGTCACAAGATTTTTTCCCTTTCCACCCCTGATTGAACAAAACAACGCAAGGTAGACAAACTGACGACCGGTTATTGTGCGTCTGGTTTTATTGATGACTGTAGAAAACCAACACTGCCGACATGCTGGATCTGGCCTTAGACTACATCAAGGATGTTCAAAACCAGGTCAAGGTATATGCCCACATCCAAAAACCGTTCTTTTCTACAGAGTGATTTGGGTTATTTTTCTCCTTCCTGAAGGAACTATAATTGCACATACATGGCTTAATTTTATATTGCAGAAATTGCTCCTAATTGCCAATGATATTGCTGGTTATAACGCTGGGAGGCTTATCATGTCTTCAAAAGTTATTGAATTTATCTTTAAGCCGAAAACTGATAGGTCGGATTCTGAAACTCTTTTCCTGCTACTGTTATTCATAGTAGTACCATAAATATTCTGTGATGTTGCCGGTGGATATAAAACAATGTTTATAGCTACGTTCTCCAAACTGTTGTTTGTCCTTTATTATACTCTTAACTTTTGATTTCACTCACCCACTATGAGCTAGCAGCTAGGTATTGATCTAGGATCAACCAATAGCTGACATAAACCTGAAGTATAAGAGAGAATGCATATGAATCTTGGCTTCTAACTTTTTATTTAGTGTGTGGTACAATATTTCAGGTTGGAGATATACCTTAGTGGTTAATCGAGTGTAGGTTATTCTTCTAAACATCGACATTAGTTACTAGCGCACTTCGTAGTTACTAATAGTTTTATACTTCAGTAGCTAAGCAAGCAGGTCGAACTACACTTGCTACTCTTCGTGTGTCGTCAACAACTTGTGGTCTCCTGTCCAGATATGCTAACAAACACATATTTTTTTGTTTGTTTGCTGAAAGTTGAAGATCCACTTCAGAAAGTCACTGACTTCTATAATTAAGGTTCCATCCTGGAGGAGGATACATAGTACCTAGCTTATCGTTGTTGTCCGGTGTGTCGTATACATGTGGTCCGGTGTCATGGTTAATTTTTTTTAAAACTGTTAAAATTAGTTGTTGTTGGTACATTGGGTTGCACATATTGATCTTTTGCAATCTTATTTGCAATGTACATGGACAATGTCTTCTGTACAAGGCGGGTGGGGAGGGAATATGTAGTGCAAGTCATGAGAACTCAAAAAATTGTATTTCGATTGCTCAAAAAATATGAGATATATCCATATCCCATAGGTGTCTTTTGTTTCAATAGTTGGGATTCCCTCAATTTTTTTCAAAAAGTATGAGAATAAATACATTCATATTTGTCATTTTATATAATTTTTTATAAAACGAGATTGAATTCTAACTTTTGTGACAAAAGTACATCTATGCTTTGTGACTGTGCAGTCGCTTCAATTTTTTGAGCTACAAAAATATGTTTTTATTGAATCTTAATGAAGTACTTCAAATTTAATATAATTAATTTTGAACTTCATGACCCGTAGTATTAGCACGGACAAATATACTAGTAGCGTGGTAAAGTGCCAGAGCCGGATAAACATGCAACATAGGAGCTAGTAGGATCCAGCCCGGTTCGACTGGAGATAACCGTTCGTCTAACCTGGCTCGTCCCTATCCGGTACCCTTCTCTCAGCTCTAAGCCGCGCCGTGGTCGAAAGTCGAAACTCGAAACTATCCGCTGCTGTAGTAGAAATGCTCTCGTTGCGGCCACCCCGCACCACCTTCTCGCGCCCCTTGAGTTGGCCGAGACGGGGTTGCCTCGGCGGAGCTGCCGCACCGCACTATGTTAGCGCCGCGGCACCGGCGGCCGCTCTGGAGTCAGCTGCGCCTCCGGAGAGCGTCTCCTTCCCGATTCTGGTACGCATTCCGCCGGCCGCCTCCAATGTGCTGCAAAACCTGTTCGATGAAACGCTGCTATGGAGATTACTGGCTCAGTTTGTTTAGGGCGAAATTACTGGCTCTGTTGTTCTGCGCAATGGTTTCCACATAGCACCTACTTGCTCGATGTAATGGCCACAGCGGGGTTACCTGTTGTCCTAGGCCCCGCCGGTGGCTTGGACTGCCTTTTGGAGGGGATCAGAGTGTTGAAATCATTTTACATTTGGATTCAGATGTGTCTTTTGCACTCTACAATCTTTGGAAGATGATTCTGCACAGAACCTAATGCCTGACCAAATGTGCTCACGGCTCACGAGATGTACATTTTCTAGGACAGCATCGTCAGCAGTACATATTTTCTGGAGCAACACTGTCTCGTTATTATGTAAAAATGTTTTTATTTGGGGTTGATCATGAGTCAAGCTTCGCTTTCAGATTTTCTGTTACTCTTTCCTGGGAGAGTTTAACTGAGAATGCACAACACCATATACTTAACCTGGTTCCACAACGCGCATACCACACAAGCTAGATTTCTGGTTAGTTGATGCATATTCGGGTAAAAGTATAAGTAAGTTTGTCAAATATGAAGCTGGCTTCCCTGGATGCAAAGGTGGCTTCTTTGGCTATCGTGCTTGCATCTATAATTCGCATAAAGCAAGCGCAAAGCTGCAAATATTCGTGAATTTCCTTTTCAGTCAACAAAAATCCTGCTCAACAATATCTTATGCTGATAGAAACTTTTCTGGGTCGTTGGATATATCAAAACTGTATAAGAATTTTATGCAATCATAAAGAAAAGGAGTTGGAAAGGAAAATACATAAGCATACCTGATCAACTATGCCCATTTGTAAGAGGTGGGCAACTTGTTTAATATTTTACATTGGAAGCTATTATCCACTGTTCTTGCTTCATATTGTAACAGTTCTATTATCAAAACTTTTCAAAAATTCCCAGGTCTCACATTGAATAATGCTATGCTAAATGTCAATGTTTTATTTGAGCAATTGGGTACAATTTCGATGTAGAATAGCTGTTCAGATTTCTTCTGTCTCCTTTTTTTTTGGAGGAAACAGGAGTGGACAGGCCCCTACTGATTATATATATTAAAAAAAGAGGAGAACGTTTGAAAAAGAAGGAAGAAAGACTATCTTGCTTAATTGAAGGGACCTGATCCTTTTGTTATGTAGTCTTTTCATTTGTTCCATTATTTAGGTGAATGGCTGCACTGGTAAAATGGGGTTATCTGTCGCTGAGGCTGCTGCTCTGAGGGGCCTTCACCTAGTTCCCTGTTTCATTCAGTAGTATAGAGAAGGTTGAAAAAACAATACAAGTTGGACAAACAGACATTCGGATATATGGTTGTTCTGCGAGAGAAGATGTTCTTTCATCTGTCGCTGATGAATTCCCAGATGGCATTGTTGTGGACTACACAGCACCTGATTCTGTGAACTGTAAACAGTTTAGCCTTTTTATTTTCTCAATACGATATATAAAGTTCTTAGTACATGTTATGATCACTTTAGCCTACACAATCATGATATTGCAGTTTGAGAATTGCTAGTTTGTGCTAATTACTAAACATGCTGTTATAACATCATTTTGCTGCTATGTTCACATCAAAATGTATATTCAGGAATTTTGCTGTACATTTTTTGTTAGGTTCATGCTAATGATTACATTTCAGTTCTTACATGGCAGGATAACAACAATTATAAGAAAAATATATTTTTATGCCTGTCAAATTTCAAGTAGAAAATCTAGGAAGCTATCAAATTTAGTTCATTATTGCTGAAAGCCTTGAACTCTTGCTTTTACTTCTGAAAGCAAATTGCAGATTTTTTTTATCGTTTTTTCTACCTTCAATGTGTCTCCTTTTTTTTTATTGTTTTGAATACTCTATTCAATCCTGCACTATTCTTCTCATTTGAAACAAAAAATGAGACTCTTGCATTATGCAGCTAATTCTGAGCTCTATTGCAAGCTTGGCTTGCCATTTGTGATGGGCACAACTGGTGGGAACAAGCATTTGCTCTACAAGTCAGTGCAAGATTAAAAAAGTTATGCACTAATATCTCCACAGATGGGTAAACAGGTATGCTAAAAAAGAACTATCTATCTCAATAAGTTTAAAACTGTTAGTTTTCATTATTATACTTCAAATGTTGAAAACATGGATAACCTGTATAGTTTTCTTTCATTCTTCAATCAGGTGGTTGCATTTGTTGCTGCAATGAAAATCATGGCCGAGCAGTTTCCAGGGGCCTTTTCAGGCTATCATTTAGAGGTACAATTCTAACTTGAGTGTTTCCATATGAATTAAAAGTTCAGAGTGATGGTTCATTGTGTTTAAGGATTTAAACTTCTAATGGACCAGCAATATATCATCTCTCAATCTTGACACATGTCTTGTGGAAGGATGCTCAGTGATTTAAGCTTCTTTGTAGGTTCTTCAATCAATTGTCTGGCCTGAGACTTAAAATGCTAAATTTTGATATGTGGTCATACCATCTGCCAATACCTGTAATTCTGAGTGTCAGGATTCCTTTTTCCAGGTTTTAGAATCCCATCAAGCTGGCAAGCTGGACACATCTGGTACAGCTAAAGACGTGATTGCTTGTTTTGAGAAACTAGGTGTGTCATATGACATGAACCGGGTATGCTTTATCTTTTGTGCTTGAAAACTTTACTTCAATTATTCCGGTTATGAGAGAAAAGCTGTTTGTGCTCTGGAAAACACATTAATGCAGTTGAACCTACCACGATATTTTCATGGATCAAGATCTCTTCCTTGTAAATTTCTTTTGTTGTTCTCATGAACTCTTGACATATCATTTTCAAATTGCAGATACTGAAATACTTCCTTGGATCGTAAATATAAGCATCTAGGTTTGTCCTAAGTTAAACTTTTTGAACTTTCACCATCAAATCTATTTTTTTTGTATAAATTGACAAAACAAGATTGGCATTACTAGTTTCACCTTGAAAATACTTTCATAATACATGCTCTTTTCACTTTTTCAATGATAATATACCTTTATAGACGAAGTTAGAAAAGTTTGACTTTGGACAAACCTAGATGGACTTACATTTGTGATCGAAGGAAATAGCAATTATAGATAATAACCAAGTATTCTGTTGATATGAGGCTAAATGGTTTGAAGAATTCTAAGAAAAGCACTGTAGAATTTGACTAAAAAAGGGTGGTTCCTTACAATCATCAGGTGGAATTTAAGTAGGATGCCTCTAACAATATATCCTATGTACATAACTGATTGAACAATTGTGGATTTCCATGGGAAAAATTGTTCCATATTTTTACAATATGCGGTCCATGTTTTTTTTGTCGGAGTTGTGTTTACTGCCCCCCCCCCCCCCCCCCCCACCCACCCCGCTTTCTATTACTATATTGTGTTACATGTTTTTATCCTCAAAAGGAAACATAAATCTTACTATATTATGCTTCTTACGTCCTGTGCTGACAGATGGTTAAGATTAGAGATCCTGAACAGCAGCTTGAGATGGTGGGTGTCCCTGAAGAACACATTCAAGGGCATGCATTCCATCTGTATCATCTCACTTCTCCTGATGACAGGTAATGACCATTCTCCTGAAAATTGATGATACTGCCAATAAAGTAATTATACTCAATCATGGATATTTTTATAGTCTTGCTAATACATCAGAGCAATTTGAAGCATGCTATTTTTTCATCTTTGTTGATTTAATTGTGTTCTTTTAGTGTTTCATTTGAGTTCCAGCACAATGTTTGTGGTCGTTCAATCTACGCTGAAGGAACTATTGATGCGGCAATATTTCTGCATAGGAAGGTTGGCTGATGTGTTACTTCGGTTATTTTTTTAAAGTGGTGCTGCGTTTCAGATACTGCTGGTATCTTACATTCTTACGAAACAACTGGTATCTTACATTCTTACTCGTATTCTTTAATGTAGGTACAATCAAAGGACTCTAAGAGAATATATAATATGGATGATGTCCTGAGAGAAGGATACATGCGATAAAGTCTACTGATTAGCTGTTCATAAATAATATGCAGCACAAGTATTGTTTTTTGTTAGTCTATGGGTTAGATATTAATAGAGTTGTGTGCGAATTAAATTAAAAGATTTTGCACTAAGTTCTTCAAGTTTCTATCAAAACAAAAAACATATGAAAAAGAGAACATACATAAAAGGTATATAAGTTTGTTTTAAGGTCAAAGAGGGATCACCTTACTGTTCTAGAGGAAACATACATAAAAGGTGTATAAGTTGAAGTTTGTTTTAATGCCATAAAACTCTCATAAAATTTTCATTGACAAACTCGCACTGAGACTGCCCTTACACTCTCCTCTGGATAAAATCTCCATGAGAGTTTGGTTTCATGAAGTACCGCGCACCACTTTGAAGTTTGGACGTTCATATCATTCTCTAGTTCAGTACATAGATAACATGGAACAACATGTTTCTATAATGACAGGCTTTTGCAGCAGTTGTTCAGGGGCAGTGTCTAAATTAGATGTTCCGCATGTAATCTGATCGTCTTGATGAGTGCTATGCAATAGTGAACTCCATTTGATCATTTGAGATCAACTCTAAAATCGGATCATTTTTTGTCGCTAAGATATGTAAGTGTTGTACATTTCCCACCTTTACCCATTTTAGACTTTCGGGTAATTGGGTTGAATATGCGAGGTTCAATAGGAAAAATAGCATGCTTCTGTTGACTGCAGTCATAATTTAATATTCCCAACTTCTTGCAGAGCTCTACTAAATAAAAACAGTTCACAGGAAGTTGCACAAGGTTCAACTATCCCCAATAGATAGAATAGAACACACACTCTTAAACTGACCCAACCTTCATGCTGAACTTATCAATGTCACAGCCTTATTCTGAGGAAACTGCATAACCTGCAAAAACCATGAAAACACTGACCAAACATTCTAGTGCTGAGTCTCCATCGCGGCAGGAGGAAAGAAAGGCAACAACTTCTTGAAGAACGGGAGCAGCTTCTTGAAGAGCTACGGGCCAGTGACAGCGTCGCGCTGCGCCGGCGGGTGGTAGATGGGGGTTGGCTTCGGCTGGCGAATACACCGGCGGCGGCGACGGCGCGGTGGCCGTCGACGGAGGCTCGTGCTCCGGCACGGGCACCGGCGCCGGTTTGTGCTCAGGAACGCCTACCGCCGGCGGCTCATTGGTGACAGGCGGAATGGAATGGCCGTGGCCGTGATCAGGCAGGTGAGGGATAACCACAGGCGTGTGGATTCCTACGTGATGGTGATGGTGCATAACGCTGTGGAAGAAAGGGTGGCAAAGGAAAGCCGAAGCGCACTCGGGCGACGAGCGGTAGACCTTGCCGCCGATCGCAACGAACGTCTTCTCGGTGCCGTCGTGGCCACCGGGTGGCAGCCGCGACGATCTTGGACGGCTCCTGCCCGGGGCACGGCGCACTCGACGAGCTGTGGAGCTGCGCGAAGCATTCGGACTTGAGCTCCCCGTCCTCGCCAACGACGTCAGCCGCCAGCGGGACGCTGAAGGCGCCAGGACTTGCCCACCTGTCCCACGGCCGTGCTCTCGTACTCGCCCTTGCTGTTCCTGCACTTCACGGCCACCTGAAGACCTGGGGAAAGTAAACGACAGACAAATCACTTGACTAGCCAGCCAAACTGTCTACTACTATATCACGACACTGACAGGTTTGGGCTTGTTTAAACTACCTTTGAAAGCTGCCTCAGCGTTCATGTTCCTCCTGGCGCAATCGGAGCACTTGGCCAAGCCAACAACAACCGGCGTTGCTGTCTCTCCTTGCACGGCATTGGCGAAACCTATCGCTATCACAATGCCGAAAACGGCCACCAGTAGCAGTCGTGCTTGGATCTCCATCTAGCTCTACCACTTGTTCGGAGTTGTTGAGGAAGGAGAAGATGTGGATGGGTGGGAGCAAGGAGTGGAACGCAGGCGTCTATAAATGGGTGCCGAGGTCTGACGACGCAGCTCGATCGCGTGAAGTTAAGTGAAACTAGTGAAGGGCCGAAGGCAACCTTGGCCAGCAGCCAGATAACTTGGGCGCCGCCTTTGTAGATCTACAGTTAATATGGCCCCTTGCAATGTGAACAGCGTTTCCTTCGAGTCTACTCCTCCACGCACCGTAGCTGCACCTGCATGTGGTCTGGTCATTGGCACACTGTTCCACCGTTGTCTGACGACGCAGCTCGATCGCGTGAAGTGAAGTGAAACTAGTGAAGGGCCGAAGGCAACCTTGGCCAGCTAGCAGCCAGATAAATTGGGCGCCGCCTTTGTAGATCTACAGTTAATATGGCCCCTTGCAATGTGAACAGCGTTTCCTTCGAGTCTACTCCACGCACCGTAGCGCACCTGCATGTGGTCTGGTCATTGGCACACTGTCCACCGTTGTATGGCCTTGCTCAAAAGCTTGATCGATGTGCGAAATTCTTGAAAGCCAGAGAGTGAGTGACCGATCACCATTTTTACACTGAACTCGGTGAGATTTTATACGTACTACACTAGTGACAATCATATTCCATGGAGCTAGAGACAGTGAACTCTGCCGTTAGGTTACGTTGTGCTACCTGCTGCCACTATTCTCTGCTGTGGAAATTCTTGGCCTCTGTTCAATTCCAACGCCACCTAGCACCTAACCTGGCAGTTCCAACTTACATCTGGATAACAAACACCACGGCACCACACCATGTTGCTCCCGATCGAGCCGAGACGGCGAGACCCCAGCTGCCGCGCGCGCCATCGAACCAGGTGGCACTCGACAATTCTCGGCAGGCAGGCAGGACCGCGTGACGGGTGGTGGAGATCGTGCCCATTTTATACCGACCTATGCACGATCGTACGATCTGGATCCGGTGCATATAAGTGTTCAACTAACCGTGCGCTGCCGACTCAAGGAGAGGTAAATGATGTCTTGAATGTGAATGTAAATGAATAGAGGTTTTGAGAACAACAGTTACTTTCATTGATCTCTCATATATATATATATATATATATATATATATATATATATATATATATATATATATATATATATATAGGGAGAGGCTATTCAGTAGCCGGCTACAAAATAAGTTATTCTGTAGCCACCTCCATTTACTATAATTTTATATACTAATTTACCATAATGTCAATACATATTTACGATAGTTGGGTTACTATAACACATGGGGATATTTACCATAACGTTATATTAAACCACTTAGTAAAGAGTTACTATAATCTCGTAAATTAACATAGTAATTATCATAACTCAAAGTGGCTACAGAATAAGTTATTCTGTAGCCAGCTACAGGATAGTAGTTCTATATATATATATATATATATATATATATATATATATATATATATATATATATAGAGTGAAAAGATGTTTGTTTACACGAAGAGGCAACTGTTCAGAGGAACAGTCGACTACCCAAAGGACATGCTCGTTCGGGTGGCATCCTAACGCTAACACGTTCACTACTAACCCTCTCTCTAACTGCATATCCTTTCTTGTGGATGAGATCACACGGTGAGGAGACACATTTTGTTGCTTATGCCTCACGTCAGTTGAGGAAGCATGAGGTTAACTATCCTACGCACGATTTAGAGCTTGCGGCCGTTGTGCATGCTCTAAAGATTTGGAGACACTACTTGCTTGAGAATAGTGTACAATATCTTTACAGATTATAAGAGTCTCAAGTACATATTTACTCAGTCTGAGTTGAATATGCGACAAAGAAGATGGTTAGAGCTAATAAAGGATTATAATCTGAATGTGCACTATCATCCGGGAAAGGCAAATGTAATGGCAGATGCCTTAACTATGAAGTCACATTCTCTTGTTGTGCAACCATTGTTTGAAGATGGGTTCAATTTGTTGTATCCTGCTGTGTTGCATAATATCCAGGTTAGTTGTACCTTGGAAAGCAAGATCATTGAGGGTCAGAAAACAGATAAGGGAATATTACATATCAAGGAGAAAATAAAGAAAGAACCGTCCAAGCACTTTAGAGTGGATGAACAAGGAGTGTTATGGTTTAAGGACCGTCAGGGTTGTACCTAAAGATCGAGAGCTCAAGAACAAATTGATGGATGAAGCTCATCACTCTAAGCTGTCTATCCATCCTGGAAGTAACAAAATGTACCAAGAATTGAGACCTCAGTTATTGGTGGACGAAGATGAAGAAGGAGATTGCAGCGTATGTTGCTCGTTGCGACATGTCTTGTAGAGTGAAAGCTCTTCACATGAGACCCGCAGGAATGTTGCAACCATTGTCAGTACCAGATTGGAAATAGGATGATATAAGTATGGATTTTATCACCGGTTTTCCCCACCACACCAAAGGGGAATGATTCGATTTGTGTAATTGTAGATCACCTTACCAAATCAGCTCACTTTTTACCAGTCAAAACAACATTTCGACCACCTCAGTATGCTGAGAAGTACATTGCAGAGATTGTCCGATTACATGGTATACCAAAGACTATCGTGTCTGACCGTGGGTCATAGTTTACCTGCTTATTTTTGGGAGCATCTTCATAAAGGTTTGGGTACTAGCTTGATTCGGAGTACAGCTTACCACCCATAGACAGATGGGCAGACAGAGCGAGTTAATGATGTTCTTGAAGATATGCTTAGAGCTTATGTGTTATCGTCTAAGGGTTCATGGGAATCATGGTTACCTTTGGCAGAGTTCGCTTACAACAACAGTTACCAAGAGTGTATCAAGATGGCTCCATTTGAAAGCATTGTATGGCAGGAAATGTAGGACACCATTGAATTGGGTTGAGCCTGGAGAAAAAAGGTTTTACGGAATTGATTTTGTTGACGAGGCTGAGAAAAAGGTCCGTATTATCCAACAAAATATGAAAGCGGCATAGTCACGCTAGAAGAGTTATGCCGATAAGAGAAGGAGACCGCTTGAGTTTGAGGTAGGTGACTACGTTTATCTGAAGGTTACTCCAATAAGAAAAGTACAATGGTTTGGAGTAAAGAGAAAACTTGCTCCTAGATTTGTAGGACCGTACAAGATCATAGAGAAGAAGGGTCACGCGGCTTATAAGTTACAGTTACCAGAAGAGATGGGTTCGATCTTCCCAGTCTTCCATGTATCACAGTTGAAGAAGTGCTTGCGTGTTTCCGAAAGAGAGAATAGAACCTCAGAGCATTCAGCTCAAATCAGACTTGGAATACCAGTGAGCAACCGGTTCGAGTTTTGGACACTAAGGACCGAGTCACTCGGAATAAAGTGGTGAGAACATATAAGATACAGTGGAGTCATCACGATGATGGTGATGCGACATGGGAAACAGGAGAATATCTGCAAAACGCTTATAAGGATTTTTATAACAAATGGTTCGTAACTCAAAATCTCAGGACGAGATTCTTATAAGTGGGGAGGGCTTGTAACACCTCGGTGTTAAGCATGCATTAACATTCCATCTCATGAGCATAATCATCATTTCATTATGCATAAGCAGCGTCTATGCATTCCTATTCTAAAGAAAGGAAGTGTCATTTCATGTGGTGCTAAAATTAAATTAAAATTCATCATGTTTAAACTAATTGAAATGCCATGCTCATGTTTGGGTGATATGATTTCTTGGTTTGATCACTAAGATAGCTTATAAATATTTAGGATACAATTTGTAGCAAAGTTTATATTTAAATTTTGGCCAAATTTTGCTTTTAAAAATAATTCTTCAAAATTTGGGTTTTGAATTAATATTGAGTTTTATTTTGTAATTCAAAATCTATTTGGAATTTGACTTGGGTCATAAAAGCAAAGTTGTAGAGAATAAATTTTTGAGAAACTTTTATTTTTGGGCTAAAGTTTGAAACTGCTTTGAAAAAGTTCAAAAATTCGTTTGAATGAAATTGGGAGAGAAAAGAAATTGAAAAAGATCATTTATACCTTAAATGGGCCGACGCCTCCTTTTCGGCCCAGCCACACAGGCCAGGCCCGGCCTGCCTCCGCGCCGCCGTCCGTTCATCCGCGCCCACGCTCCAACCAGCGTCAGAGCGCGCACGCCGCGTGGCAGCCATGCGCCGGCGAGTTCGTCGCGCGGCACCACCGGCCTGCCTGACCAGCCGCGCTGCCTTCAAGGCTCGGCCGACCGCACCCTGGCGCTGCACTCCGAACCCCCTGCCTCTCACTCGGACAGCAGCAGCAGCGCTCGCCTCCGCCACCGCCCGCACCAGCTTGCTCTCCGGCGTTGGCCGTTCCGGCCGCTCCAGTTCGCCAGGGCTAGCTCCGTCTTGCCCTGAGCACCGCCTCCACCTCGCGCAACCGGTGCTCGCGTCAGTTCGCAGTGGTAAGTCTTCTTCGGCTAGAAATTCCTCTCCAGAGTGAGCTCTTCCTCGCCAGAGCTTGGCTCCGCGCGGACAGCCCCGCTCCGCTTCCTCTCCCGCCTCCCTTTCTCGCGCACGAGCACCGCACTGTGTCGCTGAGTATCCCGAGCACCTCCTCTCACCGTGCCATGGCCGAGGACGCCTCACCGGCGACGACCCGCGCCGTCGCTCCGCCATGCACGGCAGTGGCCGGCTTCCCGTGCTCTTTGGCCCATGCCACGAGCACCGCTGGGTTTGTACGAGGGTGGGAAGCACGCCGGACACCTTCACCTGGCCTGAGACCTCGCCGTCGGCGAGATCTCGGCGGTCCGCCGCCTCCCCTATCCCGTGAGGCTAGCAACTGGGGCCGGCTGACCCGCGGGGGCCACTGTCAGCCGCAGGGTGCAAGCCTGGGTGGAGATCCGGGTGGATCTAGCAGTTTTGAACATGGATTTTCAGAAAGAATTTAAGAAATGAATTTCATATTTCTATTTAAATGCTTTGGAAATTTATAACTTGCTCAAAATGGCTCCAAATTTGTTGAAATAAGTTTTGCTAGGTTTCTTGTGACTAGATCTATCTGTTAAAAATATTGCATGTCAAAATTGTGATACTTTTCTGTGTAGCTTAATTTAAATTGAATAAATGCTAATTTCTTAGAAAATGTCTAATAAATAGGATATACATCAGAAAAATATGATTCCAAGTTGCTTGATCTATTCTTGAGATGTACTTTGTAGAAAAATATATGTCATGCATGTTCTATAGAGAAATATTGATGTGTAGTTCAAGTGCCATTAATTGATGATTTTTGTTATTTTATATAGAGAGAAAAAATTGTATAAAACATGTGTATTGTAATTTTTGTGCAGTGATTATTTATTGTATAGAACATAGGAAAAATATTACATCTGTTGTTTGACACTTTTCATAGTACAAAGTATTTTCATGCTTAATTATTAACCCTAGCTTGTCATTTTTGTGTAGGCTATTTTACTTATCTAAATGCCATGAAAATTTTATGGTAGTCTACTTAGAGTAGTACTATGCTACTGTAATTTTCTTAGATTTTTATGAGGACCAGAAATATATGTTGCTGTTGTAGCCCTAGTTTAAAATGAAATAAAATAATCTTCTTTAATGCATGATTAGTTAATAATGTTTGCCTTGGTGTATCTTTGAAGCATCTTAGATTGCTGTGGTGACTTGGCATGTTAGTACAGTGGTTATAGTAGTATAGTAGTACATGTTCTTGGACGATGTTGGCTACCTTGTAGAAGGGCTTTACTTCTACTATGTCCAATAAAGTTAAACATGTTCATCTACATTTCATGTATCATGATCATTACATGTCATCTCTTCGATGCACCTATGCATTAGCACTCATACATCTACATCATACAAGATCACAGAAGGAGTTGCTAGCAGTAGTTCAGGAAGAGCAGACCAGGATAGATCCACAAGGAGTCCAGGCACAGGAGGTGCCAGAGGAAGAGGAGCCGGGAGAGGAACTTGCCCGAGTGCGTGGATCATCAACCTAGTTCGTTCGAACGAGGCAAGCCCCGGAGCATTCTAAGTCTCCTACTTTATAAAAGCAATTCTTTCTATATATATGAGTTTATATATTGTTGCATTAAGTTGTAGGAGTTAACTAAAACCGTTGATGCATTTATTACTATTCCTTGCCTACCTTATTACCTTTTACCCTGTTAGGTCAGGATCGAATAACTGCTTAGCCTTGCTTAGACCGGTAGCAATCGGTGATATCCGGTCACCTACATTTATAGGTGGTTACTGGAAGAATTTAGCTATGGAAAGAATGATATCCTGGAATTAACCATGTGTAATGGATAATTGGAGACCGGATGGAAAAAGTTGGAGGCAACCAGACAGGGTTCTAGGGTGCTGTTAGTTTCCGTCTATGTCGATTAAGGACCGATCGTTGCTCGTCCCTCTTGTCATGTTGAACGCATGCCTCATATTTAGCTGGCCGAATAAAGTACCTTTTGACTGTGAAGCTAGTGACACTATTTGGGCCAGAATCTACACAGGTGCGCGTATTGGTGCTGATGGGGGTATGACAGGAACGCGAAGAGTGAGCCCAAGGGCAGGTGCGCCCTGATTCCTGGTAGTCGGGCGGTCCCTAGGTACTGTGGCTCTAGATTGTCCCGCGGCTACCTGAATAGTGTCCTTGGTGATCTAAGCTACCCTAGCAGGGGAAGTATGGTTTGTGTGAGGAATAAATCACCAGCTGGTTAGGAATCAATTCGAATCGCCATTGCTCCTAGATAGTGAGCACTTGACTCGAGCTACGGCATCGTAGTAATTATTATGGAACAATGATGGTTATCTGGATGGTATGGGATATGCTAAATCTAAATTGGTAACTGGATGTTATTGGTTAATAAAGTGATTGCTATAGTACAGGTGCTTACCTAGATGGATAGGTCATAATAAAGATGATGCAAAGTACTTAAAATGGTTTCTTCATGATAGCTTATACTTTTCGCAAACAAGTCAGCTAGCCCACTAAAGAAGGCCTTGCATAATCCTTGGTGTCGCTTTATTTTGGTTTAAGACGGGTAAGTCTAGCTGAGTACCTTCTTGTACTTAGGGCGTTGTTCCCATTGTTGTAGCAGATGGTCAAATGTACTACAGTTATTGCATTAACTGCCTATACCCGGCGATGGATGACAACTAGGACCAAGGGCAATGGTCACTCCGTATCTCTCATCTGATGCTTTTGGTGGAGATGACTACCTACTGGCACTGTATCTGAATCAAAAGGGTGTGTGTGGCTTTAAAACTATTTGCTTCCGCTATTTTAGATTTAACTTGGTTTGTAATAACTTTATGTTCTAAACTCTGATGTATCCACTATCATTGCAAACTTTATGTAACATGTGACGGTAATTGCTAAACTTATACGATCTTGGTTTGTATGTCGATTGGTTTGAAATTCCTTCGTGGTTTCATGGACTACCGGGTTATACGGGCTTAAGTTTGTTAAATTATCTGCTTCGGTGGAAGATTTCCTGACTTAATCTCGTATAATTGGTCAGTTCTGTTACAGCTGGCATCGGAGCAAGGTTTAGCAGGTTACTATTCATGCGTGTATTTAAAACAAAAGGGTTTTGTGTTACAAAACTAATTGCAAACTATAGTATATAGGTGTTTCAACCTCTAAATTAAAACTTAAGAGTGTGCCAGTGGTCATATCCTTTATGCCCAGTTAAGGACTCTAGGTGGCTTATTTAAGTACTGACTTGGGGGTCTTTGCATCATATTTCTATTTCGTTGCTCATATGGCGTGCTATTGTATGAGTGCCATTCACTTGAGTGGTAATGTATGGATCCATTGCCTCTACGCCTCAGTAAGTGAGAGTTGTGAGAGCATGATCGGATACACTGCCGATCTAGGGAAGTGCTTATATGATGCTGGATTTTTTACATGCCATACGCGTGTTTGTATGAAGGTATCCAATGTGTGGGGAAATTCTGTCCTGTGGTGACGATGCCGTCGATAGGACGATGGTTCAGGTAGTTGCTACTGTGGTACGCGTATCTGGGGATGCGTGTAGAATGAGTAGATTTATTTACTGCTTTCGTACATATTTTTCATACTATTAAGGTTTGGACTGAAGTGGATCTTTTGCAAGTACATAACAGTGCTGTCGTGTAGTACGTATTAGCTACGTTTATCAGAGACCGTTGTATGCCACCGTCTATGCCGCTCGCAATTGTTATTTTTCCTAAGTTTGTGAGAACGTACGAAACGTGCATGCATCATGTTGTTACATATCATTCATGGCATTGTTCCTCCCCTTATAAGTTGATTATCTCATTTTGATAAAAATAACAACTTAACCTTGTTCTCACGTGAGTAATAAAACAAATTTGCTACAGATGGCACGCACAAAGCAGACCGCTCTCAAGTCCACCGGAGGCAGAGCTCCCCGCCATCAGCTTGCTCCACGTACTCGTCAGCGCCACACGTTTCTTAGAGAGTTTGGGATGCCTACACTCTTGTGGAGAGTGCTCAGCTATGTAGGCTATCCTAATAGAATGGAGACCCGCTACTTTTGGATAAATGAGCAGTTGGGGGAAGGTCTCTTGGTTACTGTGGAGGCTGTTGTTCGTCCCTGAGGTGACGATTCTAAGTGGACTGGTTGGCGTTATGAGTCAACTGGCAGGACTGCTGAAGAAGCAGCTGACAGGGCAGCCTTTGGGATACTGAGGGATATCATGGATCATTTTCCTCAGAAGTTGGCAGCCGCTTTAGTTGGAGTCTTTCCGAGGGGCAACCCCTCCACTGACTCATGGCAGCAAGCAAGAGGAAGATCTCTGGAGATTGGTGCAGCAGAAGGACAGAACAGTGATAACCCTGCCATGAGCGCCATGTTCGCAGTGATGAAGGATTTCGATGGAGTAGAAGGTAGCCTGAGACATGTGCCTGGTGCTCTTGGTCAGGCCCGCGATGACCGATGTCAGCTTCAGAGGGATCACGACGCCGAGATTGAGAGGCTCAGTGCAGAGATGGCTCGGTTGACTCGTCAGAGGGATTAGGCGACCCAGAGGACTGGAGCCTATGAGGGAGACGTACATGCACTGAGAGAGCAGGTTGAGCGTCTGACCACCGCCAATAGGAACGCTGAGCGCATGTTGATCCATGTGCTCCACCAGAGGAATGAAGCCTGGTCCACAGACAATGTTCTGAGAGCTCGATAGGTTGAGCTGGAGCAGCAGCTGGCCAATGCAGAAGAGTACAACGACAACCTACATGAGGAGGTTCATCAGCTGAATAACCAGCTCCACCCTTATGTTTCGCCTGGAGCCGCAGAGATGGATCTAGATGAGGACGAGGATCTCAAAGAGCTTGAGGCACCAGCTGATGACGACGACGATGATGTAGATAGTGACGATGTCGACATCTCCAACCTAGACAGCGACCACAATGAGTAGGCTAGTAGTTATTGCGCTAGCTACTAGGGTTTCATTTGCGACGACCTTTTGCATGGTTGACATGTCTGGCATGTACTCATGAGTAGAACGACTAAGACCTTGATGTAATGTTGGAAAACTTGGATGTGTTTGTGGCGATATCTGAACGTCAAAAGTCCAGTGTATGTATGCTGGCAATTTGGTTGTATTGGACACGATGTGTACGCTTCAGTAATCTAATTAGTAATGTTGTGTTAATTGGAATGACTTATTGTGCCCCTATTTTATTGTATGAATTTATTCTCTCCAGTGAATTCAGTATGGCATAATTTTTTCATTCACCTGCAATTTCTACAACATCGCCTAATAATTACTGTTGCTGAAATATGCAGATGCTGAACACTCGTCGTACCATGTATGACACGACTGAGGCAGGTGGCAGTGCCGCTGGGAATGAGAACCGTGATCCACCACCACCACCTCCTCCTCCACCGTACACCGTGAAACAGTTCTTCGCACAGTTCCTTGGAAGTCAACGCAACATGGAGGGCATGCAGCAGAACATGGAAGCTACATTACGCCATATTGCTGACAACACCCGCCGTGGGTTAAACCTAGGTGGACATGAAGCGAATCAGCATAGTAGTTTTAAGGACTTTATGGACACAGACCACCAATTTTCAAAGAAGCGGCAGAGCCATTGGATGCGGAAGAGTGGATAAACACCATGGAAGATAAGTTTCGTCTTCTAAGGATGACAGAAGTGTTGAAAACTGAGTATGCAGCTCATCAGCTACAAGGCCCTGCAGGAATATGGTGGAAGCACCACCGCACCACTTTTCCCCCCAATTCCCACATTACTTGGAGGGAATTCACTGAGGCTTTTCGTGGAGTTTACATTCCACCGGGTTTGACCGAAATGAAGTTTGGAGAATTTTTAGCACTAAACCAAGGCACCAAGATGGTGACCTAGTATCTACATGCATTCAATAATCTAAGTCGCTATACCTCTGACATGGTGAATACCGATGCCAAAAAGATCGCTAGTTTCAAGAGAGGTCTGAATCCCAAGATGATGAAGCACGTGGGTACCAACACAAGAACTAGTTTCAATGACTTTGTTAGTGACTGCTTAAAGCAAGAAAAGAACACCAATGTATATGCTACATCCAAGACTCGCAAGAGGGCTTTTGAATCAGGTCCATCCCAGCCAAGGGCCCCGATGGCAAATCGTTCTGCGTATCATCCGCCTACCCCTGGTGCAAGGTTTAGGCCACCCCAGCGGAGGAATCAGAATGCCCAGCAACCTCAGAGGAACCAGAAGCCATTCAAGATGGCGGTGCCACAAGCCAAGACCAGACAAGGCAGTTCATCTGGAGCTGCTACTCAAGTAAGAGGATCGTGTTTCAACTGTAATCAACCTGGGCACTTTGTGAAGTTTTGCCCATATCCCAAGAGGCAGCAGGCTCAGTACCAAGCTCGTGTGCACCACACCACCATTAATGACATCCTAGAAGGAGAGCCCGTGATAGCTAGTATGTTTTCTATCAACAATCATCCTACAGTTGTTTTGTTTGATTCGGGATCATCGCATTCATTCATAAGTCAAGCATTTGCATGAAAATATGAGCAAAAGATAGTTGAATTGGAATGTGCTTATCGGATCAGTTCAGCTGGGGCTGATCTGTTAACTAATCAGATAGTCCGGGGGATAACCCTGAGTATAGCAAACAGGCAGTATAAGCTTAACTTGATAGTTATGCCAGGGCTAGTTCTGGATGTGATTATAGGAATGAACTGGATGAATAAGATGGGAGTAGTAATTGATGTTGGAGGAAGAAGCATTTCTCTCAAGGAACCTGTTGGAGAAGGTACATTTCAAGTAACCTTACCTTAGAAAATAGATCTGACCAGTACAACTTGTGCAGTCCAAACTACTCTTCTAGCCAAGATTCCAGTAGTGTGCGAGTTTCTGGACGTGTTTCCAGAGGAGTTACCCGGTCTTCCACCGGACAGAGATGTTGAGTTTGCCATTGAGTTAATCCCTGGAACACCACCGATCTCAAGAAGGCCTTATCGGATGCCTCCAAATGAATTAGCCTAGTTGAAGAAACAACTCCAAGATCTGTTGACTAAGGGTTTAATTCGTCCAAGTTCATCGAAATGGGGATGTCCCACACTGTTCGTGAAGAAGAAGAAGGATAACTCCTTATGGATGTGCGTGGACTACCGGCCACTGAATGCGGTGACAATTAAAAACAAGTATCCTCTACCTCGGATTGATATCTTGTTTGATCAATTGTCCAAAGCCAAGGTGTTCTCCAAGATAGATTTGAGATCAGGGTACCATCAGATCAAGATTAGACCACAAGATATACCCAAAACCGTGTTCTCCACTAGATATGGTTTGTACGAGTATCTTGTCCTATCCTTTGGTTTGACAAATGCTCCTGCATACTTTATGTATCTGAGGAATTCGATCTTTATGCCAGAGTTGGATAAGTTTGTGATTGAGTTCATTGATGACATTCTAGTATACTCAGAGAATGAACAGGATCATGAAGAGCATCTAAGAATTGTCTTGACTAGACTCAGAGATCACCAGCTGTATGGTAAGTTTAGTAACTGTGAGTTCTGGCTGAAGACAGTTCCTTTTCTCGGTCATGTGCTATCTAAGAATGGAATCTCAGTGGATCCTAGTAAGGTACAAGAGGTTATGGACTGGAAGGCACCAAGCATAGTTCATGAGGTTCGGAGTTTTCTTGGATTAGCCGGTTACTATCGTCGTTTTATACCGGACTTCTCGAAGATTGCCAAGCCAATGATAAGTTTGCTGCAAAAGGATCATAAGTTCATTTGGACAGAGGAGTGTGAGGCAACTTTCTGCACCTTGCGGAATTTGCTAACCACTGCTCCTGTTCTGGCGCAACCGGATATAGAGAAGCCGTTTGATGTGTTTTGCGATGCATCAAAGAATGGTTTAGGATGTGTTCTGATGCAAGATGGAAGGGTCATTGCTTATGCCTCACGTCAGTTGAGGAAGCATGAGGTTAACTATCCTACGCACGATTTAGAGCTTGCGGCCGTTGTGCATGCTCTAAAGATTTGGAGACACTACTTGCTTGGGAATGTGTGCAATATCTTTACAGATCATAAGAGTCTCAAGTACATATTTACTCAGTCTGAGTTGAATATGCGACAAAGAAGATGGTTAGAGCTAATAAAGGATTATAATCTGAATGTGCACTATCATCCGAGAAAGGCAAATGTAGTGGCAGATGCCTTAAGTAGGAAGTCACATTCTCTTGTTGTGCAACCATTATTTGAAGATGGGTTCAATTTGTTGCATCCTGTTGTGTTGCATAATATCCAGGTTAGTTGTACCTTGGAAAGCAAGATCATTGGGGGTCAGAAAACAGATAAGAGAATATTCCATATCAAGGAGAAAATAAAGAAAGAACCGTCCAAGCACTTTAGAGTGGATGAACAAGGAGTGTTATGGTTTAAGGACCGTCGGGTTGTACCTAAAGATCGAGAGCTCAAGAACAAATTGATGGATGAAGCTCATCACTCTAAGCTGTCTATCCATCCTGGAAGTAACAAAATATACCAAGAATTGAGACCTCATTATTGGTGGACGAAGATGAAGAAGGAGATTGCAGCATATGTTGCTCGTTGCGACATGTGTTGTAGAGTGAAAGCTCTTCACATTAGACCCGCAGGAATGTTGCAACCTTTGTCAGTACCAGATTGGAAATGGGATATATAAGTATGGATTTTATCACCGGTTTCCCCACCACACCAAAGGGGAATGATTCGATTTGGGTAATTGTAGATCGCCTTACCAAATCAGCTCACTTTTTACCAGTCAAAACAACATTTCAACCACCTTAGTATGCTGAGAAGTACTTTGCAGAGATTGTCCGATTACATGGTATACCAAAGACTATCGTGTCTGACCATGGGTCACAGTTTACCGCTCATTTTTGGGAGCATCTTCATAAAGGTTTGGGTACTAGCTTGATTCGGAGTACAGCTTACCACCCACAGACAGATGGGTAGATAGAGCGAGTTAATGCTGTTCTTGAAGATATGCTTAGAGCTTGTGTGTTATCGTCTAAGGGTTCATGGGAATCATGGTTACCTTTGGCAGAGTTCGCTTACAACAATAGTTACCAAGAGAGTATCAAGATGGCTCCATTTGAAGCATTGTATGGCAGGAAATGTAGGACACCATTGAATTGGGTTGAGCCTGGAGAAAGAAGGTTTTACGGAATTGATTTTGTTGACGAAGCTGAGAAAAAGGTCCGTATTATCCAACAAAACATGAAAGCGGCACAGTCACGCCAGAAGAGTTATGCCGATAAGAGAAGGAGACTGCTTGAGTTTGAGGTAGGTGACTACGTTTATCTGAAGGTTACTCCAATGAAGAAAGTACAATGGTTTGGAGTAAAGAGAAAACTTGCTCCTAGATTTGTAGGACCGTACAAGATCATAGAGAAGAAGGGTCCCATGGCTTATAAGTTACAGTTACCAGAAGCGATGGGTTCGATCTTCCCAGTCTTCCATGTATCACAGTTGAAGAAGTGCTTGCGTGTTCCAAAAGAGAGAATATATAGAACCTCAGAGCATTCAGCTCAAATCAGACTTGGAATACCGTGAGCAACCGGTTCGAGTTTTGGACACTAAGGACCGAGTCACTTGGAATAAAGTGGTGAGAACATATAAGATATAGTGGAGTCATCACGATGATGGTGATGCGACGTGGGAAACAGGAGAATATCTGCAAAACGCTTATAAGGATTTTTATAACAAATGGTTCGTAACTCAAAATCTTAGGACGAGATTCTTATAAGTGGGGAGGGCTGTAACACCTTGGTGTTAAGCATGCATTAACATTCCATCTCATGAGCATAATCATCATTTCATTATGCATAAGCAGCGTCTATGCATTCCATTCTAAAGAAAGGAAGTGTCATTTCATGTGGTGCTAAAATTAAATTAAAATTCATCATGTTTAAACTAATTGAAATGCCATGCTCATGTTTGGGTGATATGATTTCTTGGTTTGATCACTAAGATAGCTTATAAATATTTAGGATACAATTTGTAGCAAAGTTTATATTTAAATTTTGGCCAAATTTTGCTTTTAAAAATAATTCTTCAAAATTTGGGTTTTGAATTAATATTGAGTTTTATTTTGTAATTCAAAATCTATTTGGAATTTGACTTGGGTCATAAAAGCAAAGTTGTAGAATAAATTTTTGAGCAACTTTTATTTTTGGGCCAAAGTTTGAAACTGCTTTGAAACAGTTCAAAAAATCGTTTGAATGAAATTAGGAGAGAAAAGAAATTGAAAAATATCATTTATACCTTGAATGGGCCGACGCCTCCTTTTCGGCCCAGCCGCACAGGCCAGCCTGGCCTGCCTCTACGCCGCCGTCCGTTCGCCGCGCCCACGCTCCAACCGGCGTCAGAGCGCGCACGCCGCGTGGCGGCCATGCGCCGGCGAGTTCGCCGCGTGGCACCACCGGCCTGCCTGTCCCGACTAGCTACGCTGCCTTCAAGGCTCAGCCGACCGCACCCTGGCGCTGCACTCTGAACCCCCTACCTCTCGCTCGGACAGTAGCAGCAGCGCTCGCCTCCACCACCGCCCGCACCAGCTTCCTCGCCGACGTTGGCCGTTCCGGCCGCTCCAGTTCACCAGGGCTAGCTTCGTCTTGCCCTGAGCACCGCCTCCACCTCGCGCAACCGGTGCTCGCGTCAGTTCGCAGTGGTAAGTCTTCTCTGGCTAGAAATTCCTCGCCGGAGTGAGCTCCTCCTTGCCAGAGCTTGGCTCCGCGCGGACAGCCCCGCTCCGCTTCCTCTCCCGCCTCCCTTTCTCATGCACGAGCACCGCACTGCGTCGCCGAGTATCCTGAGCACCTCCTCTCACCGTGCCATGGCCGGGGACACCTCACCGGCGACGACCCGCGCCGCTGCTCCGCCATGCACGGCAGCGGCCGGCTTCTCGTGCTCTTTGGCCCATGCCACGAGCACCGCTGGGTTCGCACGAGGGTGGGGAGCACGCCGGTCACCTTCACCGGGCCTAGACCTCGCCGTCGGTGTATCTTTGAAATGAAATAAAATAATGTTCTTTAATGCATGATTAGTTAATAATGTTTGCCTTGGTGTATCTTTGAAGCATCTTAGATTGCTGTGGTGACTTGGCATGTTAGTACAGTGGTTATAGTAGTATAGTAGTACATGTTCTTGTACGATGTTGGCTACCTTGTAGAAGGGCTTTACTTCTACTATGTCCAATAAAGTTAAACATGTTCATCTGCATTTCATGTATCATGATCATTACATGTCATCTCTTCGATGCACCTATGCATTAGCACTCATACATCTACATCATATAGGATCGCAGGAGGAGTTGCTAGCAGTAGTTCAGGAAGAGCAGACCGGGACAGATCCATATGGAGTCTAGGCACAGGAGGTGCTAGAGGAAGAGGTGCCTGGAGAGGACTTGCCCAAGTGCGTGGATCATCAACCTAGTTCGTTCGAACGAGGCAAGCCCCATAGCATTCTAAGTCTCCTACTTTATAAAAGCAATTCTTTCTATATATATGAGTTTATATAATGTTGCATTAAGTTGTAGTAGTTGATTGAAACCATTGATGCATTTATTACTATCCTTGCCTACCTTATTACCTTTTACCCTTTTAGGTCAGGATCGAATAACTGCTTAGCCTTGCTTAGACCGGTAGCGATCGGTGATATCCGGTCATCTACATTTATAGGTGGTTACTGGAAGAATTTAGCTATGGAAAGAATGATATCCTGGAATTAACCATGTGTAATGGATAATTGGAGACCGGACGGAAAAAGTTGGAGGCAACCAGACAGGGTTCTAGGGTGCTGTTAGTTTCCGTCTGTGTCGATTAAGGACCGATCGTTGCTCGTCCCTCTTGTCATGTTGAACGCATGCCTCACATTTAGCTGGCCAAATAAAGTACCTTTCGACCGCGAAGCTAGTGACACTATTCAGGCCAGGATCTACATGGGTGCACATATTGGTGCTGATGGGGGTATGACAGGGACGCGAAGAGTGAGCCCAAGGGCAGGTGCGCCCTGATTCTTGGCAGTTGGGTGGTCCATGGGTACTGTGGCTCCAGATTGTCCCGTGGCTACCTAAATAGTGTCCTTGGTGATCTAAGCTACCCTGGTAGGGGAAGTATGGTTTGTGTGAGGAATAAATCACCAGCTGGTTAGGAATCGATTCGAATCGCCATCGCTCCTGGATAGTGAGCACTTGACTGGAGCTATGGCATCGTAGTAATTATTATGGAACAATGATGGTTATCTGGATGGTATGGGATATGCTAAATCTAAATTGGTAACTGGATGTTATTGGTTAATCAAGTGATTGCTATAGTACAGGTGCTTACCTAGATGGATAGGTCATAATAAAGATGATGCAAAGTACTTAAAATGGTTTCTTCATGATAGCTTATGCTTTTCGCAAACAAGTCAGCTAGCCCACTAAAGAAGGCCTTGCATAATCCTTGGTGTCGCTTTATTTCGGTTTAAGACGGGTAAGTCTAGCTGAGTACCTTCTCGTACTTAGGGCGTTGTTCCCATTGTTGTTACAGATGGTCAAATGTACTATGGCTATTGCATTAACTACCTGTACCTGATGATGGGTGACAACTAGGACCAAGGGCAATGGTCACTCCGTATCTCTCATCTGATGCTTTTGGTGGAGATGACTACCTACTGGCACTGTATCTGAACCAAAAGGGTGTGTGGCTTTAAAACTATTTGCTTCCGCTATTTCAGATTTAACTTGGTTTGTAATAACTTTATGTTCTAAACTCTGATGTATCCACTGTCATTGCGAACTTTATGTAACATGTGACGGTAATTGCTAAACTTGTACGATCTTGGTTTTTATGTCGATTGGTTTGAAATCCTTCATGGTTTCACGGACTACCGGGTTATACGGGCTTAAGTTTGTTAAATTATCTGCTTAGGCGGAAGATTTCCTGACTTAATCTCGTATAATTGGTCGGTTCTGTTACAGTTATGCAAAATCTACTTGGTGGATTGATTCAGATGCAACTCTTTATGTTGTAAATTCATTATAGAGATTTCATACGAGGACCCAGCAAAAAGGAGAAAGAAGAATTAAAGTAGCAAATGGAGTTGAAGCTCAAGTTGAAGCCATTAGAGATCTTTCTCTAGAATTAGTTGATGGTTTTCTACTTAAGCTTTCAGATGTTCTATTTGTACCCTCTATGCGAAGAAACTTAATAAGTGTGTCACGTTTAGATGACTATGGATATGATTGCCATTTTGGTAATGGCAAATGTCAGATTGTTTATAATAATAAATGTGTTGGTCTTGCCTTCCGACAAGACAAACTTTATTTATTATCACTTTCTGTGAATGTGAATGATGTAAGTACTGAGAATGAGAATGCTTCCTCGTCTATGAATGCAACAAATAAGCGAAAGAGAGTACATGATATATCTTTGAAATTATGGCACTATCGTTTAGGCCATATTTTAAGGGGGAGAATAGAGCGATTGATTAATAAATCAATTCTTCCACCCTTAGAATTTTTAGATTTAGAACAATGCATAGATTGCATAAAAGGAAAGTATATTAAGAAAATAAAGAAATATGCCAAACGAAGCACATGAATTTTAGAAACAATCCACATAGACATCTGTGGTCCTTTTCCTGTGAAGAGTGTGGATGGTTATGATTCATTTATAACATTCACATATGACTATTCTCGTTTTGGCTATATTTATCCAAATAAAGAAAGATCGGAAGCATTGGATAAGTTCAAAATATTCATGGCTAAACTAGAGAATCAGCACAACTTAAAGATTAAGGTAGTAAGGTCCGACTATAGGGGAGAGTACTACGGTCGACACACCCCATATGGCCAAGTTTCTGAACTCTTTGCAAGGTACTTACAGGAAAATGGCATAGTAGCCCAGTATTCTACACCGGGCGAGCCTCAGCAGAATGGAGTAGCTAAAAGACGCAACCATACCTTAATGGATATGGTGAGAAGCATGATAAGTTATTCTAACTTACCGATAAGTTTATGGATGGAGGCATTAAAAACCACCATTCATATTCTTAATCGAGTGCTAAGTAAGTCGGTGCCCAAAACACCGTATGAGTTGTGGACAGAAAAGGAACCCTCACTAAACTATTTATGTGTGTGGGGTTGTCCTGCTGAGGCAAAAGTATTTAACCTAAACATAGGAAAGCTAGACTCCAAGACAGTCAGCTGCCATTTTTTTTGGCTATCTAGAAAAGTCAAAAGATTATCGCTTCTATTATCTTGATAGACAAACGAAGTTTGTAGAAACGAGACATACTATCTTCTTGGAGGATGATATGATTAGGGGGAGCATGGTAGTGCATGAAATTAGTTTTGAAGAGAAGCGGGTATACGTGCCCACTCCAATGGTTAAGGAACCATTTTTCACGCTACCTGTTCTTGTTGTACCAACAATGCAAGACACTATAGTAACAACACCTGTTGTTAGTTCTCCTATGGCAACAATGAATGAACATGAGGAACCTGTCCTTCAGGATCCCCAAGAACCCGTTGTCACACATGAGGAAGAGCAACAACAACCACAAATAGAACAAGCGTCATCTAGCGAGGCCCCTAGAAGGTCTCAAAGAGTTAGGAGATCAGCCATTCCTGATGATTATAAAGTTTATGAATGTGAGGAATTTCAAATGGAGGGTGATCCCACCTCATTTGAACAAGCCATGAGAAGTGCTCACTCATCCAAGTGGCTTGAAGCCATGGAAGATGAAATGAAATCAATGAAAACCAACAAAGTTTAGAACTTAGAAACAATTCCTAAAGGAGCCAAGACAGTAGGTTGTAAATGGGTCTACAAAATTAAACATGGCTCTAAAAGGAACATAGAAAGGTTTAAAGCATGACTTGTGGCGAAAGGTTTCACGCAAAGAGAAGGCATAGATTACAATGAGACATTTTCTCCAGTCTCATGTAAGGATTCTTTTAGAATCTTAATGGCGCTTGTAGCACATTACGACTTAGAATTACATCAGATGGATGTAAAGACGGCGTTCCTAAACGGGGATTTGGAGGAAAACGTTTACAAGGCACAACCGAAAGGTTTTGTTGTGGAAGAAAAAGAACGCATGGGATGCCACCTAAAGAAATCCATTTATGGATTAAAGCAAGCTTCAAGACAGTAGTATTTGAAGTTTGATAGTACAACAAGAAAGTTTGGGTTTCAAGAAAATGTAGAGGACAATTGCGTTTATGCAAAGTTCAAAAATGGGAAATACATTTTTCTAGTCTTGTATGTGGATGACATCTTGCTCGCTAGTAGTGATGTTAATCTACTACTAGAAACAAAGAAGTTCTTGTCCTCAAAGTTTGATATGAAGGATCTCGGTGAAACTTCGTTCGTCCTAGGAATAGAGATTCACCGAGATAGAGAAAATGGGGTTTTAGGATTATCACAAAAGGCATACTTAGAAAAAGTTCTAAAGAAATACAATATGCAAAATTGTAAGTCATCACCTGCTCCCATAGTCAAGGGCGACAGATATGGGGAATTTCAATGTCCTAGGAACCAATATGAGATCGATCAAATGAAAGCGGTTCCATATAGTTTAGTTGTCGGAAGTTTACAGTATGCTCAAATGTGTACTCGCCCTGACTTAGCATTTGTTATCGGGTTGCTTGGCAGATATCAGAGTAATCCAGAAATAGAACACTGGAAATTAGTTAAGAAAGTTTTGTGTTACATGCAAGGTATGAAGGGTCTCATGCTAACGTATAGAAGATCTGATTTCCTGCACATAGAGGGGTATACAGATTCTGATTATGCGGGAGATAAAAGAAAGTCCACGTTAGGATACATATTCACTCTCGCAGGAGGAGCTATATCAAGGAAAAGCTCAAAGAAAACCGTCACTACATCGTCCACGATGTATACTAAGTTTGTAGCATGTTATGAGGTCACAGGACAGGTGAATTGGCTAAAGAAATTCATACCCGGGTTGAAAGTGATAAACGACATACATAAACCACTTAAGTTATACTACGATAATAATCCAGCAGTATGTTATGCTCACAACAATAAGTCAAGTGGTGCTGCCAAACACATTGACATAAAAGTATTATGTTGTGAAAGATAAAGTCCAGGATCATATAATTAGTCTTGAGCATATAAGAACATAAAACATGCTCGTGGATCCGCTTACAAAAGGCTTACCACCCAGTGTGTTCAGAGAACACGTAGCCAACATGGGTTTAAAGGAAAGCCTATGATTCCTAGACAATAAAGGTCTAGTTAAGAATCTGTTTCAAAACAGAGATGTGCATTGTAGTTGTTTAATTTAATGGTAAGAGACCGTGACGATGAGGCACGCTCTATACACTGATCTGTGATGAAATGGGAACAAGAGAAAGTAAGTAAAAGTTAAGTTTAAGTTATAAGTGAGATCAAGGGGGAGAATGTTAGTTGATCTCCACCAATAGGCCGAACGGCCTATTGGGCCCTTAGATCCGCGCCCTGATCGGGGGCACCCAACCCTAATATGGTTGGTGGGCCCCCGTCGTACAGCGCCATAAATAGGAGGTGGGGGTCGGGGCGCTCGAGTCCCGAGGTTCGCCTGAGCCACCTAGCACCCCACCTACAGTCCTAAACCCTAACAGATCACAGAGGGGGCGCTGCCAGCAATGGGAAGCGCCGCCACCGCCTCTGCATCATGTCGGAGGACTGCTACGACGCCGGTCTGCCCTGCGACCTCTACACCGACCCCGGACGACACCGCTACTGCACCGCCACTGGGTTATCGCCAAACACTGCGATGGCGAGCCCATCTTCCTCCAAGGCGGCCGATGGTTTGCACCCTTTCACCACTCTCTCTCTCTCTCTCTCTCTCTCTCTCTCGTTCTATCTACTGTCACTGCATTAGTAGATGTTCTAGGACTCACGGTTTTGTTCAAAAGCAAGTAGACTCGCTAGATCTATCACTAGCGATCCTGTTTCGGTTATGAGAGAAAAGCAGTTTGTGCTCTGGAAAACACATTAATGCAGTTGAACCTACCACAATATTTTCATGGATCAAGATCTCTTCCTTGTAAATTTCTTTTGTTGTTCTCATGAACTCTTGACATGTCATTTTCAAATTACAGATACTGAAATACTTCCTTGGATCGTAAATATAAGCATCTAGGTTTGTCCTAAGTTAAACTTTTTGAACTTTCACCATCAAATCTATCTTTTTGTATAAATTGACAAAACAAGATTGGCATTACTAGTTTCACCTTGAAAATACTTTCATAATACATGCTCTTTTCACTTTTTCAATGATAATATACCTTTATAGACGAAGTTAGAAAAGTTTGACTTTGGACAAACCTAGATGGACTTATATTTGTGATCGAAGGAAATAGCAATTATAGATAATAACCAAGTATTCTGTTGATATGAGGCTAAATGGTTTGAAGAATTCTAAGAAAAGCACTGTAGAATTTGACTAAAAAAGGGTGGTTCCTTACAATCATCAGGTGGAATTTAAGTAGGATGCCTCTAACAATATATCCTATGTACATAATTGATTGAACAATTGTGGATTTCCATGGGAAAAATTGTTCCATATTTTTATAATATGCGGTCCATGTTTTTTTTGTCGGAGTTGTGTTTACTGCCCCCCCCCCCCCCCACCCACCCACCCCGCTTTCTATTACTATATTGTGTTACATGTTTTTATCCTCAAAAGGAAACATAAATCTTACTATATTATGCTTCTTACGTCCTGTGCTGACAGATGGTTAAGATTAGAGATCCTGAACAGCAGCTTGAGATGGTGGGTGTCCCTGAACAACACATTCAAGGGCATGCATTCCATCTGTATCATCTCACTTCTCCTGATGACAGGTAATAACCATTCTCCTGAAAATTGATGATACTGCCAATAAAGTAATTATACTCAATCATGGATATTTTTATAGTCTTGCTAATACATCAGAGCAATTTGAAGCATGCTATTTTTTCATCTTTGTTGATTTAATTGTGTTCTTTTAGTGTTTCATTTGAGTTCCAGCACAATGTTTGTGGTCGTTCAATCTACGCTGAAGGAACTATTGATGCGGCAATATTTCTGCATAGGAAGGTTGGCTGATGTGTTACTTCGGTTATTTTTTTAAAGTGGTGCTGCGTTTCAGATACTGTGCTGGTATCTTACATTCTTACGAAACTACTGGTATCTTACATTCTTACTCGTATTCTTTAATGTTGGTACAATCAAAGGACTCTAAGAGAATATATAATATGGATGATGTCCTGAGAGAAGGATACATGCGATAAAGTCTACTGATTAGCTGTTCATAAATAATATGCAGCACAGTATTGTTTTTTGTTAGTCTATGGGTTAGATATTAATAGAACACATGAGAAAGAGCAACAACAGCCTCAAATAGAACAAGCGTCATCTAGCGAGGCCCCTAGAAGGTCTCAAGAGTTAGGAGATCAGCCTTTCCTGATGATTATGAAGTTTATGAATGTGAGGAATTTCAAATGGAGGGTGATCCCACCTCATTTGAACAAGCCATGAGAAGTGCTCACTCATCCAAGTGGCTTGAAGCCATGGAAGATGAAATGAAATCAATGAAAACCAACAAAGTTTATAACTTAGAAACAATTCCTAAAGGAGCCAAGACAGTAGGCTGTAAATGGGTCTACAAAATTAAACATGACTCCAAAAGGAAATAGAAAGGTTTAAAGAACGACTTATGGCGAAAGGTTTCACGTAAAGAGAAGGCATAGATTACAATGAGACATTTTCTCCAGTCTCATGTAAGGATTCTTTTAGAATCTTAATGGCGCTTGTAGCACATTATGACTTAGAATTACATCAGATGGATATAAAGACGGTGTTCCTAAATAGGGATTTGGAGGGAAAAACATTTACAATGGCACAACCGAAAGGTTTTGGTTGTGAAGGGAAAGAACCCCCCCGCATGGGGATGCCACCTAAAGAAATCCCATTATGGATTAAAGCAAGCTTCAAGACAGTAGTATTTGAAGTTGATAGTACAATAAGAAAATTTGGGTTTCAAGAAAATGTAGAGGACAATTACGTTTATGCAAAGTTCAAAATGGGAAATACATTTTTAGTCTTGTATGTGGATGACATCTTGCTCGCTAGCAGTGATGTTAATCTACTACTAGAATAAGAAGTTCTTGTCCTCAAAGTTTGATATGAAGGATCTTGGTGAAGCTTCGTTCGTCCTAGGAATAGAGATTCACCGAGATAGAGAAATAGGGGTTTTAGGATTATCACAAAAGGCATACTTAGAAAAAGTTCTAACGAATACAATATCAAATTGTAAGTCATCACTGCTCCATAGTCAAGGGCAACAGATATGAGGAATTTCAATGTCCCAGGAACTAATATGAGATCGATCAAATGAAAGTAGTTCCATATAGTTCAGTTATCGGAAGTTTATAGTATGCTCAAATGTGTACTCGCCGTGACCTAGCATTGTTATCGGGTTGCTTGGCAGCTATCAGAGTAATCTAGAAACAGAACACTAGAAATTAGTTAAGAAAGTTTTGTGTTACTTGCAAGGTACGAAGGGTCTCATGCTAACATATAGAAGATCTGATTTCCTACACATAGAGGGGTAACATATTCTGATTATGCGGGAGATAAAAGAAAGTCCACGTCAGGATACATTATTCCACTCTCGCAGGAGAAGCCTATATCAAGGAAAAGCTCAAGCAAAACCATCACTACATCGTCCACAATGTATACTGAGTTTGTAGCATGTTATGAGGTCACAGGACAGGTGAATGGCTAAAGAAATTCATGCTCGGGTTGAAAGTGGTAAATGACATACATAAACCACTTTAAGTTATACTACGATAATAATCTAGCAGTATGTTATGCTCACAACAATAAGTCAAGTGGTGCTGCCAAACACATTGACATAAAAGTATTATGTTGTGAAAGATAAAGTCCAGGATCATATAATTAGTCTTGAGCATATAAGAACATAAAACATGCTCGTGGATCCGCTTACAAAGGCTTCCACCCAGTGTGTTCAGAGAACACGTAAGCCGGCATGGGTTTAAAGGAAAGCCTATGATTCCTAGACAAAAAGGTCTAGTTAAGAATCTATTTCAAAACAGAGATGTGCATTGTAGTTGTTTAATTTAATGGTAAGAGGACCGTAACGATGAGGCACGCTCTATGCACTGATCTGTGATGAAATGGGAACAAGAGAAAGTAAGTAAAAGTTAAGTTTAAGTTATAAGTGAGATCAAGGGGGAGGATGTTAGTTGATCTCCACCAATAGGCCCAACGGTCTATTGGGCCCTTAGATCCGCGGCCCTGATCGGGGGCGCCCAACCCTAATATGGTTGGTGGGCCCCGTCGCACAGCGCCATAAATAGAAGGTGGGGGTCGGGGGCACTCGAGTCCCAAGGTTCGCCTGAGCCACCTAGCACCCCACCTACAGTCCTAAACCCTAACAGATCACAGAGGGGGCGCTGCCAGCAATGGGAAGCGCCGCCACCGCCTCTGCATCACGTCGGAGGACTGCTATGATGCCGGGCTGCCCTGCGACCTCTACACCGACCCCGGACGACACCGCTACTGCACCGCCACTGGGTTATCGCCAAACACTATGATGGCGAGCCCATCTTCCTCCAAGGCAGGCCGATGGTTGCACCCTTTCACCACTCTCTCTCTATCTCGTTCTATCTACTGTTACCTGCATTAGTAGATGTTCTAGGACTCACGGTTTTGTTCAAAGCAAGTAGACTCGCTAGATCTATCACTAGTGATTCTATTTCGGTTATGAGAGAAAGCAGTTTGTGCTCTGGAAAACACAATTAATGCAGTTGAACCTACCACAATATTTTCATGGATCAAGATCTATTCCATGTAAATTTTCTTTTGTTGTTCTCATGAACTCTTGACATGTCATTTTCAAATTGTAGATACTAAAATACTTCCTTGGATCGTAAATATAAGCATCTAGGTTTGTCCTAAGTTAAACTTTTTGAACTTTCACCATCAAATCTATTTTTTGTATAAATTGACAAAACAAGATTGGCATTACTAGTTTAACCTTGAAAATACTTTCATAATACATGCTCTTTTCACTTTTTCAATGATAATATACCTTTATAGACGAAGTTAGAAAAGTTTGACTTTGGACAAACCTACATGGACTTATATTTGTGATCGAAGGAAATAGCAATTATAGATAATAACCAAGTATTCTGTTGATATGAGGCTAAATGGTTTGAATAATTCTAAGAAAAACACTGTAGAATTTGACTAAAAAAGGGTGGTTCCTTACAATCATCAGGTGGAATTTAAGTAGGATGCCTCTAACAATATATCCTATGTACATAACTGATTGAACAATTGTGGATTTTCATGGGAAAAATTGTTCCATATTTTTACAATATGCGGTCCATGTTTTTTTTTTGTCGGAGTTGTGTTTACTGCCCCCCCCTCCCCACCCACCCACCCCGCTTTCTATTACTATATTGCGTTACATGTTTTTATCCTCAAAAGGAAACATAAATCTTACTATATTATGCTTCTTACGTCCTGTGCTGACAGATGGTTAAGATTAGAGATCCTGAACAGCAGCTTGAGATGGTGGGTGTCCCTGAAGAACACATTCAAGGGCATGCATTCCATCTGTATCATCTCACTTCTCCTGATGACAGGTAATAACCATTCTCCTGAAAATTGATGATACTTCCAATAAAGTAATTATACTCAATCATGGATATTTTTATAGTCTTGCTAATACATCAGAGCAATTTGAAGCATGCTATTTTTTCATCTTTGTTGATTTAATTGTGTTCTTTTAGTGTTTCATTTGAGTTCCAGCACAATGTTTGTGGTCGTTCAATCTACGCTGAAGGAACTATTGATGTGGCAATATTTCTGCATAGGAAGGTTGGCTGATGTGTTACTTCGGTTATTTTTTTACAGTGGTGCTGCGTTTCAGATACTGCTGGCATCTTACATTCTTATGAAACTACTGGTATCTTACATTCTTACTCGTATTCTTTAATGTAGGTACAATCAAAGGACTCTAAGAGAATATATAATATGGATGATGTCCTGAGAGAAGGATACATGCGATAAAGTCTACTGATTAGCTGTTCATAAATAATATGCAGCACAGTATTGTTTTTTGTTAGTCTATGGGTTAGATATTAATAGAGTTCACTACAGGAAACTGGATCTTTGCCGAGTGCGTAGAGGTTTGCCGAGAGGCAAAACTCGGGCACTCAGCAAAGATCCACTTTGCCGAGCGTCAAACCCAGCACTCGGCAAAGGACGATTTGGCCGAGTGCCTGACTCTCGACGAACTCAGGCACTCGATAAATTAGTTCTTTGCCGAGTGCCGGGCTCTTGGCAATCATGGGCACTCGGCAAAGAGTGCCAGGGGCAAACGGCATCCATGGCCGCCACCTGTGCCGAGTGCCAGCCGTTAGGCACTCGGCAAAGACCTGCCACGTGGCCGGCTTGGGGGCCACCAGGCCGGCTCGCCTTTGCCGAGTGCCACGTGGTCGGCACTCGGCAAAGGACCCTCTTTGCCGAGTGCTAGACCTAGCACTCGGCAAATAATTTTTTTTTGGTTTTGGCCGCCAGTTTTTTTTGTGAAGCATTCCTATAGTATCATGATCAACATGTTCAAATTTGGCACATTTTTAGTACATTTTGCTATATTTTTCACTTTATTTCGATTTGTTGAATTTTTCCGAAAAATGTAGGTTTGAACTGCGGGTGCATCGAATATTCGATTTGAATGATTCAAAAAATGATATTCTTGTTTTTGAGTGTAAAGTTAGGCCAAATCCATGAACTGACCCAAAATTTCGATCAACGTGCGCACGGAGCAATGCCACCATCTTCCGTGCGGGCGGTTTTTTAATTCTAAAAAATGCAAACGAATTCCGAAAATCGCGAAACTTGTCGAGATGTCATGATATCGTATGTGTATGCTGTGGTCAAAATTTTAAAAAAGTTTCGAGCACGTTGCACATACGATGGTCACAAACCAGTACATCCCCATGAACTGGTTTGTGAACATCGTACGTGCAACGTGCTCGAAACTTTTTTAAATTTTGACCACAGCATACGCATACGATATCATGACATCTCGACAAGTTTCGCGATTTTTGGAATTCGTTTGCATTTTTTAGAATAAAAAAACCGCTCGCACGGAAGATGGTGGCATTGCTCCGTGCGCACGTTGATCGAAATTTTGGGTCAGTTCATGGATTTGGCCTAACTTTACACTCAAAAACAAGAATATCATTTTTTGAATCATTCAAATCGAATATTCGATGCACCCGCAGTTCAAACCTACATTTTCTGGAAAAATTCAACAAATCGAAATAAAGTGAAAAATATAGCAAAATGTACTAAAAATATGCCAAATTTGAACATGTTGATCATGGTGTTGTAGGAATGCTTCACAAAAAAACTAGCGGCCAAAACCAAAGAAAAATATTATTTGCCGAGTGCTAGGTCTGGCACTCGGCAAAGAGGTCCTTTGCCGAGGGCTAGGTCTGGCACTCGGCAAGAGGTCCTTTGCCGAGTACCGACCACGTGGCACTCGGCAAAGGCGAGCCGGCCTGGTGGCCCCCGAGCCGGTCACGTGGCAGGTCTTTGCTGAGTGCTGGCACTCGGCCGATCTGGCACTCGGCAAAGCGCGCAGCCCACCACAAAACTGCCTGCGCACACACCACTCCACACACACACACGCGAGCACGCTCGCACCCACCGCCACCGCCGCACGCGCGCCTCGGCCTACGCCCACGCCCGCCGCCGCGCCGCCTCGCCCCCTCGGCCCCGTCCCGGCGCCGCCCCGGTTCGGCCCCGCCGCGCCGCTGCCACACCGCGCCCACCGCCCGGCCCTGCCCCGGCGCCGCGCCGCCCGGCCCTGGCCCCGTCCGTGCCTCACCGCGCCGCCCGGGCCCCAGCCCCGTCCGTGCCCCGCCACGCCGCCCAGCCCCGTCCTGGCGCCGCCACGCCGTCGCATCGCCACCCCGGTCTAGCCCCGCCATGCCACCACCGTCCCCGGCCCCAGCCCCTTGCCCCAGCCGGTCGGAGAAGAGGAGGAAGGAGAGGAAGGAGGAAGGAAGAGGGGGAAGAAGGAGAAGGAGAAGGAGAGGAGGAGGAGGAGGAGGAAGAGCCGCCAACCAACCCATCCCCGACGCCCAGCCATCCTCGCACGTCGTCGACCACACCTCGCTCGGTGGCCCACCAGTCCGTCCGCGCTGTCCTAGGTACACTCTCTTTTCTCCTTTTTCCTTTCTCATAGTAGTGTAGCCATGTGTTGTGTTGTGTTGTGGTGGTGATGGTGGTGGAGGTGGTGGTGTGGTTGTGGTGGAGTAAATGGAGGTGTTTGTGGAGGTGGAAGTGGTGGTGGGGTTGTGGTGGTAGTGGTGATGGAGGTGGATGTAGAGTTGGAGGTGGAGGTTTTATGGCTTCATAATTAAAGTATATGGTTGTGATGTATACTTGTGGTGTTAAATGTGTACTTGTGGATGTTTGTGTGGTTGCCGGCCATCGTGCCGATGATTTTTTGTAGGTTTTGGGAACCTCACCGTGCAGGGGAGGTTCTGCTGATTTTTTTTGGAAATGACAGTATTTTGCAGAGAAGAGCGAATCCGGAGTAGCCCCGCGCCGTGTCGGTCTGCCTGCACAGCGTCGCCTCACCACAGCACCGCCACCCTAGGTATAACCCCTGTACCCGTACCTTGGTCATAGATCTCGTCACCCAGTTAGGCGTCTACCGTCCGAAAGAGATACGGTTCCCACCGTATCTCTTTCGGATTGTCCACATTTTTGGATAGCCTGTGGATGCGTAGATGGGTTAGCTTCCATGTTCTACTCTTGTCCGAGTTAGAGTTTCGATAGCACCTCTCCGTTATTCTCCAGATACACACTCTCCTTTGCAGGACGTGTATCGGGAGAACAGTGGGGAGGTGCTATCGAAATTCCATCTCGAATAGGAGCGGAGCATGGAAGCTAACCTTATCTATGCATCCTCGGGTGGGATTAGGACCTATCCTTCACCTATTAGATGGTAGGAATGTCGTGTAGATGCAATTGCTGGTTTTATTACTCGCTTATATATGTGTATGATAGAGGATGGATAACCGTGAGTGGATGTACATGGGCTACGCAAGTAAGAGCCATGAATGGGTTAGGGGACCAGTCATTTCCTGGAGCATGCATTTGGCAGGGCTGCTAAAGGGTCGAGTCGAATGCCGTGTCCCTGCAGCAAATGTAAGAACATGAAAAGAAAACGAAAGAGTCAGGTGGTGAGAGATCTTTACAAGCACGGATTCGTTGCAAACTATACCCGCTGGATCTACCATGGTGAAGGCGATCGTATTAGAGAGGAGGTGGTGAGACCACGCCTCGAGGAGTATGATGGAGATGCCGGGATGGCAGACATGATGGCAGACATTCACGATGCACAGTTCATTGAAGGATTGGAGGAGGAGGAGGATCCAGAGGAAACTGCAAAGGCGTTCTTAGCCATGCTGGATTCAGCACAGAAGCCCGTTCATGAGAAGACAATGGTTTCGCAACTGGATGCCATTTCACGCCTAATAGCGTTGAAGCTGCAATTGAGCCTGAGTCGAGATGGCTTCGATGCCATGTTGACAGTTTTGGGCAAACTGCTTCCGGAGGGTCACATCCTACCGAAGAACACGTACGAGTCACCGAGACTCCTTCGTGCACTTAAGATGCCGTATGAGCCGATCCATGCTTGTCCGAATGGGTGCGTCCTATTTAGGGGAGACCACGAGAAAGCAACGCACTGTCCAAAGTGCAAAGCCTCTAGGTTTGTGGAGGTAGACGGTAGTGATGGCAAGAAGAAATAGTCTAAGATCCCCGAGAATGTCCTACGGTACCTTTCTTTCCTACCGAGGATCCAACGACTATACATGACAGAGGAGTCCACGAAACAAATAACATGGCACAAGAATGGCAAAAGATACAGTCCTGGCAAGATGATACACCCATCGGATGGTGACACATGGAAGCACTTCGATGACATGCATCCTAGCAAAGCTATGGAGGCTCGGAATGTACGTGTAGTGCTGGCAACAGATGGGTTCAACCCGTTTGGAACGATGGCGGCCCCGTACACTTGTTGGCCCATTTTCGTGATCCCCCTCAATCTTCCCCCCGGCATCATTTTTGAACCCAGGAACGTGTTCTTGTCGCTAATAATACCTGGACACCTGGGCAACAATATGGGTGTGTTCATGCAGCCAGTGTGGGATGAATTGCAAGATGCTTGGGAAAAGGGGGTACTGACGTATGATCGAGCTACAAAGAACTTCACAATGCATGTGTGGTACCAGTATTCAATGCATGACTTCCTAGCGTATGGCATATTCAACGCGTGGTGTGTTCATGGGAAGTTCCCTTGCCCAACATGCAAGGCAGCTGTGATGTTCACCTGGTTGAACAAGGGTGGAAAGTATTCTTCGTTCGACAAACATCATCAATTCCTGCCTGACAACCATGAATTCAGAAGAGACGTCAAGCACTTCACAAAAGGTGTTGAAGTCACCGACCCCATTCCTCATATTATGGGCCATGCCAAGGTCCTTGCCAAGATAGAGGCTCTCCAAATTGATGAAGTCAAGGGTGGTTTTATTGGATATGGTACCAAACACATGTGGACTCATATATCGGGCTTGACTAGGCTCCCCTACTTCAAGGACCTTCTTCTTCCACACAACATCGATGCAATGCACACAGAAAAGAATATCACCAAGGCACTCTGGGCAACACTCATGGACATAAAGAAAAAATCAAAGGACAACGTTAAGGCTAGACTGGACGTGGAAAAGATGTGCGATAAACCAAAGCTAGTGATGAAGACCCCTGCGCCTGGCAAGAGATGGAAAAGGGGCTCGGCCGATTACATCTTGAAAAGGGGCAATAGGAAGGAAATACTACAGTGGATCAAGACGTTAATGTTTCCTAATGGGTATGCGGCGAATCTGAGTAGGGGAGTGAACTTCAAGACTATGAAAGTCAACGGGATGAAGAGTCATGACTTCCACATATGGATTCAGCGGCTCCTTCCTGTGATGACCCGGGGATACCTCCCCGAGCCAGTGTGGCACGTACTGGCAGAGTTGAGCTATTTTTTCTGCCAGCTTTGTGCCAAGGAGTTATCTTGGGCCGCGATTGCTGAACTGGAGCGTCTTGCACCTTTGTTGCTTTGCAAGATGGAGATGGTCTTTCCACCCGGCTTCTTCCTGTCGATGCAGCATCTGATTTTGCACCTACCACGCGAGGCATGTTTGGGGGGCCCGTGCAGGCCTATTGGTGCTATCCAATCGAGAGGTGTCTAAAGGTTCTTCAAAAAAAGTATAGAAATAAAGCCAAAATTGAGGCTTCCGTGGCAGAGGCATTCATTCTGGAGGAGGTGTCAAACTTCACAATGGCGTACTATAATGAGACCCTTCCCAACGTGCACAATCCACCCCCTCATCACAACGCCGTCGAGAGTTCATCGAACCTCAGCCTTTTCACAGGGCATCTCGGAAGAGGGAGCGCAGGTACCCCCAAGAACTTGCGAGATTATGAGTGGCGCACTATCTTCCTCTATGTGTTGTTGAACCTTGAAGAAGTGAATCCTTATCAGAGGTTAGTTCTCAATGAGCTTGTTACATACGCCATCACTATCCTCCACCTATCAATCCGACCCCCTTGTCTCTTGTTTTTTAGGGAATTTATTAATGAATACTTGAGAGGGAATAGGGCTCCTTCCCCTCAAGAAGAAGACCATCTTCTCAAATATGGTGTGCCCAATTTTATTTCCTGGTTCTGTACGAAGGTACCATCCAACTCACCTCATTCCAACTTTGAGATTCCACTTTGCTCCTAGGAGCGAGTAATGTAATGATCTACCTGGCCTCACCTTGCAGGCCCACACGAATGTGAAAATGAGTGATGAATTGAAATAGGTTGGCAGGGGCTTCTCCCATAGGGTCAAGTCATTCACCGTTTATGATGCGAATGGCTATCGCTTTCACACGAGAAGCTACGAGGAGAGTCGGCCCCAACCGAAGCACCACGTGCACCGGAGTTCATACGCCCGGCACCGATGAGCGTGACTATTACGGCATAGTCGAAGAAATATACGAGCTCAACTTTGAGGGTCCCAGAGCTCTTAATCCAGTGGTTTTCAAATGCCATTGGTTCGATCCTGAAGTCACGAGAAGAGCCCCTGAAATTGGGCAAGTCGAAATTCGGCAGGATTCCGTCTATAAAGGAGACGATGTCTATATTGTGGCTCAACAGGCCAGGCAAGTTTATTATCTCCATGGGTGTGCCAAAAAGATGAGAAGCTTACGGGTTGGTACCTTGTACACTTGGTATCGCCACGCGGTAAAGCGCTTGTCCCAAACGATGATGATTACAACTTTGACCCAAAGACAGATAGCGGAGAGTTCTATCAACCTGAGGGGCTAGAAGGGAGTTTGGAGATAGACATAACTTCGTTGATGGGCATGGAAGTAGACAACGACATCGATGAGGACGAGGGTGATGAGGTGTAGAATGCCAAGGTCTTAAGAATGCTTGAGCGATGGAGGATGGAGCGCGATGGAGTTGTTGAGGACGATGTAGATGATGAGGATGATGTAGATGATGAGGACGATGGAGATGATGCCATTCGTGGATATGATGAGGACTTATATGAGCTCGACGATATTGATAGTAATGACAACAATAGTGATAGTGATAGTGATGATGATGACGACACGCCAGTCACTGCCGTTCGTGGAGATAATTTCAAATTCATGTAATAATATATTGTTATTATTATTACCTTGCAATTATGTTTCGTTCATTTTGCATCTCTTTACAAGTACTTCTTGTTTATTTGTGAACAAGGGTTTAATCTTTGTCATTGCAGGCACTCGAAAAAATGCCGGGCGGAAGGCGACAGCAACGGCAGGGGATCACCTCGGTCTACCAGAGGGACCGCTCACCCACCACCGACGAGGAGCCGCCATCAGTGGAGCCGTCGATGAGCAGGGAGAGGAGGCCCCACGGACGTCGCTCGGCCACGAGGAGGCTGGAGTTGCCTCCCGACCCGACACCCCAACAGGGGGTGACGACGACGACGACTGATAGTTCCTCTTCCTCGTCGGACTCGGACCATGGGGACGAGGCGACACTAGGGGAGACACCTTCCTCAGGTTCGAGCAAGGTCTACTCGCGTGGGCCCTCGTCCCTCCCTTCAACGTCGCTCACGCCTTCCCACCGCCCGGTGATTCGACCCTGTGGTGACAAGTAAGTAACCATTGCTGTTTTCACTACTTGTTCATATGACATGTTGAAACTCGTACTTTAGACTAACAATTCTTCTTAATGACTGGTGCAGTAACTGGACGATGGTGAGCGAAGGGGGCAATGCACGCCATGTCAATGGCATCCAGAGCCTCCTACTTCGGAAGCACTACCCTAGCAGGGTCACCCACGCCAGGGTGACAGGGCCGCCCTGGTCGTGGGAGCACTTCGCCAGCGTCATGGACCCCGACCACGGCACCCTTGCGACGAGGATCAAGAGGGAGTTCTAGGTGAGTCTCCATCGCACTGCATTGCTCAGTACTACGCATTCGTTGGACGTTCTTGAAATAATGAAATGATACATGATATCTGTATGCAGGACTACTTCACGTGCGAGGATGGGAAACAGGCCGAGGCGGTGCGAGTGCAGGACAAGGTCTGCAGAGAGCGACTTAAGGACCTGTACCACGAGGGGTGTATCCAGTGCATCATCACCTACAACGCCGACGTGCTTGGCTGGGTGGTGAGGAAGAGGGAAGCCAGGCAGATGATGCTCCAGAGGGAGACCGACCTCACCAGGGAGTAGTACCTCCAGGTAAGTAGGAAACATTCATTCTGATTCCTTCCATGAAAAATAAGTAGGCTTCAATTCATCTTTTGACATGTCAAATACTTGATGTCATGCAGATGTGTCCTGCTTGGTGCTCCAAGTACAAAGACTGCTGGGTGGACATCGTGAACAAGTGGGTCTCGGAGGACATGTACACTCAGCGCAGAAGCCATCGGAGGTGCCGCCTAGAGATGCAAGGGCCGTCACACCACCAAGGGAACCGGTCCCTCCCAGTCTACATGGAAAGATGGGTACGCTTCTGTTGATCTATTTATTTATTTATTCTAGCGCTCAATTGTCATTACTTGTAATCATCTTTGTGTTTTCCTCGCAGTCCCAGTCGCATGGTGGCTAGGAAATCAATGAGTTCATGGGGTACGCCCTGGCTCACAAGGGCCCAGCGACAGCGGCGGACAACGTCTACAACCCAGAGGATGGGGCCGACACGTACACCAACGCGAGCGTCTACCCCAAGCTTGCTGAGTACACCTCGGCGGCTCGCATGCGCCATGGGGAGGACTTCGATCTGGCCACCCAGCCCCTGGATACGGACCTCATGATGAGGTTGGGAGGAGGGAAGCAGCATGGTCGGTACTGGATGGCCAACAGCGCAATCGAGTCGTCCTTTGTTCCCAGACTGAGCTAGATTCGACAAACCAGCACGAGCTCCTCCGACATCCCCATAGCACCTCGGCAGCCGAGCTCCACGCAGATGATGGCGGCATTTCAGGTAAGTACAATTTTATTCGTCGTTCACTGGTTTTACACATGTACCTGGCCTTTGCATTGTTTAAACCGGCGGGTTGTAATATTGCAGGCCTAGCTGGCAGAGTTGCAGGGCCAGCAGATGGCCCAGGCGGAGGCCCATCTACGGCAGCTGGAGGCTGTCCAGCAGCAGTCGGCGCATCAGCTGGAGGCTGTCCAGCAGCACTCGGTGCGTCAGCTGCAGGACGTGGCGACCTACTTTCAGGGCCTTCAGATCCCGGGTTTGGTCCTGCCTCCGTTGCCTCCCTCGCTGTTCGCTCCACCCCCTGCTCCTAGTCCTACAGGGACTCCAGTGAGTATATATGGTTGTTTATTGCTTTAGCTTGTGCGGCCATCCTGTAGGTACTAATGAGATCGCTTCTCCTTTGTGCAGGCATAGTCGGTGGGTTCGAACCCGACTCCTCCAGGTGGCCCTTCTCCACAGCACGGGTGGCCGGTTGGCACGGTTGGCCCGACTCCACAGTACACGTGGCCAGGTGTCGTTCCTCCATCTATGCAGCACGGGTACTCTGGGTGGACAGGCGGCCATCTTCTGCCGCCCGGGTGGACGTTCCGGGGTGGCCCTCCGCAGCAAGGGTGGCCTTCGTGGCCATCTGGGAGCTCTTCACACTCTGGGGGCCATGGGGACCAAGGGATGCAGTAGGTACCTCTCATTTCGCTTTTGGACTTGTGATGGTTATGTTGGACTAGTGATGGATTGGCTTATGTGAGGGTTATGTTGGACTAGTGATGGATTTGTGTGGATGTACTTGTGATGGATGGATGGATTTGTTACGGATGAACTTGTAGATGGATTTGTGTTGAATTGTATGAATGGAATGTGATATATATGTGTGTTGAATATATGTGATATTGCATGGATGGAATGTGAAAAAAAACTAAAAAAAAATTTACCCAGATTTGCCGAGTGCAAACACTCGGCAAAGCTGGGGAAGTTTTTCCCAGCACAACAGCTTTGCCGAGTGCTGACAGGCACTCGGCAAAGTGACCATAAGTTTGCCGAGTGTCAGCACTCGGCAAAGATTGTTTCAAAAAAATTACTTTGCCGAGTGTCTGTCAGACCGGCAAATATTATTTTTTTTAAAAAAATTTAAAACTCTTTTCCGAGTGCCTACCACGTCAGCACTCGGCAAAGAAAACCGGCAGATGACGGTGGACGTTAACTTTGCCAAGTGCTGACATGGCACTCGGCAAAGGCTTTGTCGAGTGCCAGACAGGTGGCACTCGGCAAAGAATTCTTTGCCGACTAATTCTTTGCCGAGTGCTCTTTGCCGAGTGCGGCACTCGGCAAAGCCTTTGCTGAGTGTAGAGCGGGCTTTGCCGAGTGCGGCCTGCACTCGGCAAAGAACCAAAATCCTGTAGTGGTTGTGTGCGAATTAAATTAAAAGATTTGCACTAAGTTCTTCAAGTTTCTGTCAAAACAAAAAACATATGAAAAAGAGAACATACATAAAGGTATATAAGTTTGTTTTAAGGTCAAAGAGGGATCACCTTACTGTTCTAGAGGGAAACATACATAAAAGGTGTATAAGTTGAAGTTTGTTTTAATGCCATAAAACTCTCATAAAATTTTCATTGACAAACTCGCACTGAGACTGCCCTTACACTCTCCTCTGGATAAAATCTCATGAGAGTTTGGTTTCATGAAGTACCGCGCACCACTTTGAAGTTTGGACGTTCATATCATTCTCTAGTTCAGTACATAGATAACATGGAACAACATGTTTCTATAATGACAGGCTTTTGCAGCAGTTGTTCAGGGCAGAGTCTAAATTAGATGTTCCGCATGTAATCTGATCGTCTTGATGAGTGCTATGCAATAGTGAACTCCATTTGATCATTTGAGATCAACTCTAAATCGGATCATTTTTTGTCGCTAAGATATTTAAGTGTTGTACATTTCCCACCTTTACCCATTTTAGACTTTCGGGTAATTGGGTTGAATATGCGAGGTTCAATAGGAAAAATAGCATGCTTCTGTTGACTGCAGTCATAATTTAATATTCCCAACTTCTTGCAGAGCTCTACTAAATAAAAACAGTTCACAGGAAGTTGCACAAGGTTCAACTATCCCCAATAGATAGAATAGAACACACCACTCTTAAACTGACCCAACCTTCATGCTGAACTTATCAATGTCACAGCCTTATTCTGAGGAAACTGCATAACCTGCAAAAACCATGAAACACTGACCAAACATTCTAGTGCTGAGTCTCCATCGCGGCAGGAGGAAAGAAAGGCAACAACTTCTTGAAGAACGGGAGCAGCTTCTTGAAGAGCTACGGGCCAGTGACAGCGTCGCGCTGCGCCGGCGGGTGGTAGATGGGGGTTGGCTTCGGTGGCGAATACACCGGCGGCGGCGACGGCGCGGTGGCCGTCGACGGAGGCTCGTGCTCCGGCACGGGCACCGGCGCCGGTTTGTGCTCAGGAACGCCTACCGCCGGCGGCTCATTGGTGACAGGCGGAATGGAATGGCCGTGGCCGTGATCAGGCAGGTGAGGGATAACCACAGGCGTGTGGATTCCTACGTGATGGTGATGGTGCATAACGCTGTGGAAGAAAGGGTGGCAAAGGAAAGCCGAAGCGCACTCGGGCGACGAGCGGTAGACCTTGCCGCCGAGCGCAACGAACGTCTTCTCGGTGCCGTCGTGGCCCCGGGTGGCGCCGCGACGATTCTTGGACGGCTCCTGCCCGGGGCACGGCGCACTCGACGCGCTGTGGAGCTGCGCGAAGCATTCGGACTTGAGCTCCCCGTCCTCGCCAACGACGTCAGCCGCCAGCGGGACGCTGAAGGCGCCAGACTTGCCCACCTGTCCCCACGGCCGTGCTCTCGTACTCGCCCTTGCTGTTCCTGCACTTCACGGCCACCTGAAGACCTGGGGAAAGTAAACGACAGACAAATCATTGACTAGCCAGCCAAACTGTCTACTACTATATCACGACACTGACAGGTTTGGGCTTGTTTAAACTACCTTTGAAAGCTGCCTCAGCGTTCATGTTCCTCCTGGCGCAATCGGAGCACTTGGCCAAGCCAACAACAACCGGCGGCTGCTGTCTCTCCTTGCACGGCATTGGCGAAACCTATCGCTATCACAATGCCGAAAACGGCCACCAGTAGCAGTCGTGCTTGGATCTCATCTAGCTCTACCACTTGTTCGGAGTTGTTGAGGAAGGAGAAGATGTGGATGGGTGGGGAGCAAGGAGTGGAACGCAGGCGGTCTATAAATGGGTGCCGAGGTCTGACGACGCAGCTCGATCGCGTGAAGTTAAGTGAAAACTAGTGAAGGGCCGAAGGCAACCTTGGCCAGCAGCCAGATAACTTGGGCGCCGCCTTTGTAGAATCTACAGTTTAATATGGTCCCTTGCAATGTGAACAGCGTTTCCTTCGAGTCTACTCCTCCACGCACCGTAGTGCACCTGCATGTGGTTGGTCATTGGCACTACTGTTCACCGTTGTCTGACGACGCAGCTCGATCGCGTGAAGTGAAGTGAAACTAGTGAAGGGCGAAGGCAACCTTGGCCAGCAGCCAGGATAAATTGGGCGCCGCCTTTGTAGATCTACAGTTAATATGGCCCCTTGCAATGTGAACAGCGTTTCCTTCGAGTCTACTCCACGCACCGTAGCGCACCTGCATGTGGTCTGGTCAATGTGGCACACTGTCCACCGTGTTATGGCCTTGCTTCAAAAGCTGATCGATGTGCGAAATTCTTGAAAGCCGAGAGTGATGTGACCCGATCACCATTTTTACACTGAACTCGGGTGAGATTTTATACGTACTACACTAGTGACAATCATATTCCATGGAGCTAGAGACAGTGAACTCTGCCGTTAGGTTACGTTGTGCTACTGCCTGCTGCCACTATTCTCTGCTGTGGAAATTCTTGGCCTCTGTTCAATTCCAACGCCACCTAGGCACCTAGCACCTAACCTGGCAGTTCCAACTTACATCTGGATAACAAACACCACGGCACCACACCATGTTGCTCCCGATCGAGCCGAGACGGCGAGACCCCAGCTGCCGCGCGCGCCATCAAACCAGGTGGCACTCGACAATTCTCGGCAGGCAGGCAGGCAGGACCGCGTGACGGGTGGTGGAGATCGTGCCCATTTTATACCGGCTATGCACGATCGTACGATCTGGATCCGGTGCATATAGTGTTCAACTAACCGTGCGCTGCCGACTCAAGGAGAGGTAAATGATGTCTTGAATGTGAATGTAAATGAATAGAGGTTTTGAGAACAACAGTTACTTTCATTGATCTCTCAGATATATATACAGAGTGAAAAGATGTTTGTTTACACGAAGAGGCAACTGTTCAGAGGAACAGTCGACTACCCAAAGGACATGCTCGTTCGGGTGGCATCCTAACGCTAACACGTTCACTACTAACCCTCTCTCTAACTGCATGTCCTTTCTTGTGGATGAGATCACACGGTGAGGAGACGCATGTTCACCAGTGAAGAGGCAGGCATTGATTCACAACACTCCCTCTCGATCGAATTCTTCTTGAGATCACAGCTATAGTTTGGATTTCCTCGAAAAACCCTGTGGAAAAAATCTAAGGAATATGTATGTATAGATATGCCATAAAAACTCCTTTAAACCTTAGGAGAATAAGGAGAAAATAGCATTGTGAGTGTGATTTAAACACCGGCGCCGGTTTGTGCTCAGGAACGCCTACCGCCGGCGGCTCATTGGTGACAGGCGGAATGGAATGGCCGTGGCCGTGATCAGGCAGGTGAGGGATAACCACAGGCGTGTGGATTCCTACGTGATGGTGATGGTGCATAACGCTGTGGAAGAAAGGGTGGCAAAGGAAAGCCGAAGCGCACTCGGGCGACGAGCGGTAGACCTTGCCGCCGAGAGCAACGAACGTCTTCTCGGTGCCGTCGTGGCCACCGGGTGGCGCCGCGACGATCTTGGACGGCTCCTGCCCGGGGCACGGCGCACTCGACGCGCTGTGGAGCTGCGCGAAGCATTCGGACTTGAGCTCCCCGTCCTCGCCAACGACGTCAGCCGCCAGCGGGACGCTGAAGGCGCCGGACTTGCCCACCTGTCCCACGGCCGTGCTCTCGTACTCGCCCTTGCTGTTCCTGCACTTCACGGCCACCTGAAGACCTGGGGAAAGTAAACGACAGACAAATCACTGACTAGCCAGCCAAACTGTCTACTACTATATCACGACACTGACAGGTTTGGGCTTGTTTAAACTACCTTTGAAAGCTGCCTCAGCGTTCATGTTCCTCCTGGCGCAATCGGAGCACTTGGCCAAGCCAACAACAACCGGCGTTGCTGTCTCTCCTTGCACGGCATTGGCGAAACCTATCGCTATCACAATGCCGAAAACGGCCACCAGTAGCAGTCGTGCTTGGATCTCCATCTAGCTCTACCACTTGTTCGGAGTTGTTGAGGAAGGAGAAGATGTGGAGTGGAACGCAGGCGTCTATAAATGGGTGCCGAGGTCTGACGACGCAGCTCGATCGCGTGAAGTTAAGTGAAACTAGTGAAGGGCCGAAGGCAACCTTGGCCAGCAGCCAGATAACTTGGGCGCCGCCTTTGTAGATCTACAGTTAATATGGCCCCTTGCAATGTGAACAGCGTTTCCTTCGAGTCTACTCCTCCACGCACCGTAGCGCACCTGCATGTGGTCTGGTCATTGGCACACTGTCCACCGTTGTCTGACGACGCAGCTCGATCGCGTGAAGTGAAGTGAAACTAGTGAAGGGCCGAAGGCAACCTTGGCCAGCTAGCAGCCAGATAAATTGGGCGCCGCCTTTGTAGATCTACAGTTAATATGGCCCCTTGCAATGTGAACAGCGTTTCCTTCGAGTCTACTCCACGCACCGTAGCGCACCTGCATGTGGTCTGGTCATTGGCACACTGTCCACCGTTGTATGGCCTTGCTCAAAAGTTGATCGATGTGCGAAATTCTTGAAAGCCAGAGAGTGAGTGACCGATCACCATTTTTACACTGAACTCGGTGAGATTTTATACGTACTACACTAGTGACAATCATATTCCATGGAGCTAGAGACAGTGAACTCTGCCGTTAGGTTACGTTGTGCTACTGCCTGCTGCCACTATTCTCTGCTGTGGAAATTCTTGGCCTCTGTTCAATTCCAACGCCACCTAGCACCTAACCTGGCAGTTCCAACCTACATCTGGATAACAAACACCACGGCACCACACCATGTTGCTCCCGATCGAGCCGAGACGGCGAGACCCCAGCTGCCGCGCGCGCCATCGAACCAGGTGGCACTCGACAATTCTCGGCAGGCAGGCAGGACCGCGTGACGGGTGGTGGAGATCGTGCCCATTTTATACCGACCTATGCACGATCGTACGATCTGGATCCGGTGCATATAGTGTTCAACTAACGGTGCGCTGCCGACTCAAGGAGAGGTAAATGATGTCTTGAATGTGAATGTAAATGAATAGAGGTTTTGAGAACAACAGTTACTTTCATTGATCTCTCAGATATATATACAGAGTGAAAAGATGTCTGTTTACACGAAGAGGCATCTGTTCAGAGGAACAGTCGACTACCCAAAGGACATGCCCGTTCGGGTGGCATCCTAACGCTAACACGTTCACTACTAACCCTCTCTCTAACTGCATATCCTTTCTTGTGGATGAGATCACACGGTGAGGAGACGCATGTTCACCAGTGAAGAGGCAGGCATTGATTCACAACACTCCCTCTCGATCGAATTCTTCTTGAGATCAATACAGCTGTAGTTTGGATTCCTCGAAAAACCCTGTGGAAAAAATCTAAGGAATATGTATGTATAGATATGTCATAAAAACTCCTTTAAACCTTATAGGAGAATAAGGAGAAAATAGCATTTGTGAGTGTGATTTAAATAAATCACTATGTCATTGGTATCCCACTAAAAACCCCGGTGGAAAAAAAATATTGGAGATACAACATATATAGATTACTCTCCCAAAAATCTTTTAAGGGAAAAAATATGAGGAGCAATATAAAAGAGATGTGCCGCTAAAACTCCTGTAAAAACCAAGTGGAAAAATTAGGAGAAAATATGATGACATATTATTGGTATTGCCTCTAGGATAACTCACATGAAAAACCTTTTGAGGAAAAACCATGGATGAGTTATGAGGGCAATATGTGTCTTTGATATTTTCCACAAAAACCCCGGTGGGGAAAATAGAAAATATGACACATGCTTATGTTAATATTACCTCATTAAAAACTTTAGCAAGAAACCTTGTGAGTAAAACTTGTGAAAAAAAGAGTATAATATGATTCTGGTACAGGTCAACATTTAGGAGATGTCTCCCCCTGATTCTGGCAAATCTCGAAGTCGCCGCATACCAATTCTATGTACCAATTTTTGAAACACAGAAATTGGTAAGGACTTAGTAAATAGGGCCTTGTTTAGATCATCTCTAAATTCCAAGTTTTTTCACTCTCTCTCCATCACATCAATTTTTAGCCGTTTGCATGGAGCATTAAATGTAGGTAAAAAAATAACTAATTGTACAGTTTAGTTCGAAATCACGAGATGAATCTTTTGAGCTTAGTTAGTCTATGATTGGACAATATTTATCAAATAAGACGAAAGTGCTACTATTCATCAGTTTAAAATTTTTTTCAATCTAAACATGGCCTAGGTTAGCGAGATTATCACATTACTTGATTTGCAAGATGTTTATTTCTCTATTTTCTTGTAATTTATGGGAATAAAATAGTTTATGAACAATATGCTTAGTGATATTGCGTTTTATGTAACATGTTTGCATCTGTGCCGATCGAGCTGTGAAGCTGCGCGAAGCAGTCACGGTCCATGCTCCCGTCGTCGCGCAGGAGTTCGGCGGCGAGTGGGATAGGGTTAAGTCCAATTTACACCCTCCAATTTGCAGCAAAGTTCGGATTTTAACCTCGAACTTCAAAACCGGACAACTTTGGCCCTCCAACTCTCGAAAAAGTTCAACTTTCAACCTTCTGTACGGTTTTGCGGGTGAACAGTAACTTTTGATATTTTTGGAAGCGCCGAAATTTTATATTATTTTTTCGAGCATCTTAACGTCCTCAAATGAAAAAACTCAAAACTACAAAGTTGTAGATCTCATCGAGGTCTACAATTTACATATAAAAATTATCTTCATCCGACATCGTATTGAAGGGTTTTCTATTTTTTGAAATTTGAGTCTCATCACGCGATAAAATTTGAGTCTCCGGAGGCGCCGCACCACCTTCTCGCGCCCCTTGAGTTGGCCGAGACGGGGTTGCCTCGGCGGAGCCGCCGCACCGCACTATGTTAGCGCCGCGGCACCGGCGGCCGCTCTGGAGTCAGCTGCGCCTCCAGAGACCGTCTCCTTCCCGATTTTGGTACGCATTCCGCTGGCCGCCTCCAATGTGCTGCAAAACCTGTTCGATGAAACGCTGCTATGGAGATTACTGGCTCAGTTTGTTTAGGGCGAGATTACTGGCTCTGTTGTTTCTGTGCAATGGTTTCCACATAGCACCTACTTGCTCGATGTAATGCCACAGCGGGGTTACCTGTTGTCCTAGGCCCCGCCGGTGGCTTGGACTGCCTTTTGGAGGTGATCAGAGTGTTGAAATCATTTTAGATTTGGATTCAGATGTGTCTTTTGCACTCTACAATCTTTGGAAGATGATTCTGCACAGAACCTAATGCCTAACCAAATGTGCTCACGGCTCACGAGATGTACATTTTCTAGGACAGCATCGTCAGCAGTACATATTTTCTGGAGCAACACTGTCTCGTTATTATACAACAACAACAACAAAACATTTAAGTTCCAAACAAGTTGGGGTAGGCTAGAGTTGAAACCCAGCAGAAGCAATCAAGGTTCAGACACGTGAATAGATGTCTTCCAAGCACTCCTATCTAAGGCTAAGTCTTTGGGTATATTCCATCCTTTCAAGTCTCCTTTTATTGCCTCTACCTAAGTTAACTTCGGTCTTCCTCTGCCTCTCTTCACGTTACTATTCTGGCTTAGGATTCCACTACGCACCGGTGCCTCTGGAGGTCTCCGTTGGACATGTCCAAACCATCTCAACCGGTGTTGGACAAGCTTTTCTTCAATTGGTGCTACCCCTAATCTATCACGTATATCATCATTCCGAACTCGATCCCTTCTTGTATGACCGCAAATCCAACGCAACATACGCATTTCCACGACACTTATCTGTTGAACATGTCGTCTTTTCGTAGGCCAACATTCTGCACCATACAACATAGCAGGTCTAATCGCCGTCCTATAAAACTTGCCTTTTAGCTTCTATGGTACCCTTTTGTCGCATAGGACACCAGATGCTTGCCGCCACTTCATCTATCCTGCTTTGATTCTATGGCTAAATTCTTCAACAATATCCCCGTCTATCTGTAGAATTGATCCTAAATATCGAAAGGTATCCTTTCTAGGCACTACTTGACCTTCCAAACTAATATCTTCCTCCTCCCGAATAGTAGTGCCGAAGTCACATCTCATATACTTAGTTTTAGTTCTACTGAGTCTAAAATCTTTGGACTCTAAAGTCTTCCGCCATAACTCTAGTTTCTGATTCACTCCTGTTCGGCTTTCATCAACTAGCACTACATCGTCCGCGAAATGCATACACCAAGGGATGTCCCCTTGTATGTCCCTTGTGACCTCATCCATCACTAAGACAAACAAATAAGGGCTCAAAGCTGACCCTTGATGTAGTCCTATCCTAATCGGGAAGTCATCAGTGTCTACATCACTTGTTCGAACTCTAGTCACAACATTGTTGTACAAGTCCTTAATGAGCCCGACGTACTTCGTTGGGACTTTATGTTTGTCCAAAGCCCACCACATAACATTCCTTGGTATTTTATCATAAGCCTTCTCCAAGTCAATAAAAACCATGTGTAGGTCCTTCTTCTTCTCCCTATACCGCTCCATAACTTGTCTTATTAAGAAAATGGCTTCCATGGTTGACCTTCCGGGCATGAAACCAAATTGATTCATAGAGACCCGCGTTATTGCTCTCAAGCGATGTTCGATAACTCTCTCCCATAGCTTCATAGTATGACTCATCAACTTAATTCCTCGGTAATTAGTACAACTTTGAATATCCCCTTTATTCTTGTAGATCGGTACCAATATACTTCTCCTCCACTCATCAGGCATCTTGTTCGATCGAAAAATATGGTTGAACAGCTTGGTTAGCCATACTACAGCTATGTCCCCGAGGCATCTCCACACCTCGATTGGGATACCATCCGGTCCCATCGCCTTATCTCCTTTCATCATTTTCAACGCCTCACTGACCTCAGATTCTTGGATTCTCCGCACAAAGCGCCTATTGGTGTCATCAAAAGAGTCATCCAACTGAAAGGTTGTGTCCGTATTCTCACCATTAAACAATTTGTCAAAATACTCTTGCCATCGATGTCGGATCTCATCCTCCTTCACCAAGAGATGCTCCCTTTCATCCTTAATGCACTTAACTTGGTTGAAGTCCCTTGTCTTTCTCTCACGAACCCTAGCCATCCTATAAATGTCCTTCTCTACTTCTTTCATACTCAAACGTTGGTAAAGATCCTCGTACGCTCTACCCTTTGCCACACTTACAACTCGCTTTGCAGTCTTCTTTGACACCTTGTACTTCTCTATGTTGTCCACACTCCTGTCATGGTACAAGCGTCTATAGCACTCTTTCTTCTCCTTAATAGCCCTTTGGACTTCCTCGTTCCACCACCAAGTATCTTTAGCCTCGCCTCCACTTCCTTTGGTTACTCCACACACCTCTGAGGCCACCTTCCGAATGTAGGTTGCCATCTTCTCCCACATGTTGTTTATGTCCTCTTCTTCCTTCCAAGAGCCCTCTTTGATAACCCTTTCCCTGAATACCTCTGACGTATCTCCTTTCAGTTTCCACCACTTTGTTCTTTCAATCTTAGCTTGTTTATCCCTACGGGCACGCACCTGAAAACGAAAGTCTGCCACCAAAAGCTTATGCTGAGAAACAACACACTCCCCTGGTATCACCTTGTAACCCAAGCATGCTCGTTTGTCCTTTCTTCTTGTGAGGACAAAGTCAATCTGGCTAGAGTGTTATCCGCTACTGAAGGTCACTAGATGAGATTCTCTCTTTCTAAAGAAAGTGTTGGCTATCATCAGGTCAAAAGCTACCGCGAAGTCTAGAACTTCCTCCCCCTCCTGATTCCTACTACCATACCCAAAACCTCCATGAACTGTCTCGAAACCTGCGCTTGTAGTACCTACATACCCATTAAGATCTCCTCCTATAAAAAGCTTCTCACTACTGGGTACAGCTCTAATCAGGCCATCTAAGTCTTCCCAGAACTGTCTCTTAGCACTCTCGTCGAGGCCTACTTGGGGGGCATACGCACTAATTACGTTCAAGACCATATCACCAATGACAAGCTTGACTAAGATAATCCTATCTCCTTGCCTTCTCACTCCCACCACATTATTCTTGAGGCTCTTATCAATCAAAACTCCTACTCCATTTCTATTCACAACTGTCCCTATGTACCAAAGCTTGAAACATGTATTATCCACCTCCTTCGCCTTCTGACCCTTCCATTTAGTCTCTTGAACGCATAATATATTTACACGCCTCCTAGTTGCGGTATCAACTAATTCTCTTAACTTACCTGTAAGCGACCCTACATTCCAACTGCCTAAACGGATCCTAGTTGGTTCGACTAGCTTCCTTACCCTTCGCACCCATCGAATCAGATGTGAAGACCCTTGCTCATTTTTCACTACACCCGGGCGCCGATGTAGCGCGCCACTAAGGATGCGACGACCCGATCCTTGATCACTTGACACCGTGCCCAGATCGCGACACGGCGCGTCACGGGGATGACGACCCGGCCCTTGCTCATTTAACACCATACCCGGGTTCCGATATGGCGCGTCGCTAAGAGAGTTACGCCCTAACGATTTTCTTTCGGGTTTCATCTCCATTAGAATGTCTAGATTTAACGTTGGCTCGCCACGTCTAACATTTTTATTTGGGGTTGATCACGAGTCAAGCTTCGCTTTCAGATTTTCTGTTACTCTTTCCTGGGAGAGTTTAACTGAGAAAGCACAACGCCGTATACTTAACCTGGTTCCACAACGCACATACTACACAAGCTAGATTTCTGGTTAGTTGATGCATATTCGGGTAAAAGTATAAGTAGTTTGTCAAATATGAAGCTGGCTTCCCTGGATGCAAAGGTGGCTTCTTTGGCTACAGTGCTTGCATCTATAATTCACAAAAAGCAAGTGCAAAGCTGCAAATTTTCGTGAATTTCCTTTTCGTCAACAAAAATCCTTCTCAACAATATCTTATGCTGATAGAAACTTTTCTGGGTCGTTGGATATATCAAAACTGTATAAGAATCTTATGTAATCATAAAGAAATGGAGTTGGAAAGGAAAATACATAAGCATACCTGATCAACTATGCCCATTTGTAAGAGGTGGGCAACTTGTTTAATATTTTACATTGGAAGCTATGCGAATACACCGGCGGCGTCGACGGCGCGGTGGCCGTCGACGGAGGCTCGTGCTCCGGCACGGGCACCGGCGCCGGTTTGTGCTCAGGAACGCCTACCGCCGGCGGCTCATTGGTGACAGGCGGAATGGAATGGCCGTGGCCGTGATCAGGCAGGTGAGGGATAACCACAGGCGTGTGGATTCCTACGTGATGGTGATGGTGCATAACGCTGTGGAAGAAAGGGTGGCAAAGGAAAGCCGAAGCGCACTCGGGCGACGAGCGGTAGACCTTGCCGCCGAGCGCAACGAACGTCTTCTCGGTGCCGTCGTGGCCACCGGGTGGCGCCGCGACGATCTTGGACGGCTCCTGCCCGGGGCACGGCGCACTCGACGCGCTGTGGAGCTGCGCGAAGCATTCGGACTTGAGCTCCCCGTCCTCGCCAACGACGTCAGCCGCCAGCGGGACGCTGAAGGCGCCGGACTTGCCCACCTGTCCCACGGCCGTGCTCTCGTACTCGCCCTTGCTGTTCCTGCACTTCACGGCCACCTGAAGACCTGGGGAAAGTAAACGACAGACAAATCATTGACTAGCCAGCCAAACTGTCTACTACTATATCACGACACTGACAGGTTTGGGCTTGTTTAAACTACCTTTGAAAGCTGCCTCAGCGTTCATGTTCCTCCTGGCGCAATCGGAGCACTTGGCCAAGCCAACAACAACCGGCGTTGCTGTCTCTCCTTGCACGGCATTGGCGAAACCTATCGCTATCACAATGCCAAAAACGGCTACCAGTAGCAGTCGTGCTTGGATCTCCATCTAGCTCTACCACTTGTTCGGAGTTGTTGAGGAAGGAGAAGATGTGGATGGGTGGGGAGCAAGGAGTGGAACGCAGGCGTTTATAAATGGGTGCCGAGGTCTGACGACACAGTTTGGATTGCAAATTTTTGCAATCCGGACACTATAGCACGTTTCGTTTGTATTTGACAAACTTTGTCCGATCATGAACTAACTAGGCTCAAAAGATTCGTCTCGTGATTTACAACCAAACTGTGTAATTAGTTATTTTTTTTTACCTATATTTAATGCTCCATGCATGCGTCTAAAAATTGATGTGATGGAAAGAGAGTGAAAAAACTTGGAATTTGGAGGTGATCTAAACAAGGCCCTGGCCGAAAGCAACCTTGGCCAGCAGCCAGATAAATTGGGCGCCGCCTTTATAGATCTACAGTTAATATGGCCCCTTGCAATGTGAACAGCGTTTCCTTCAAGTCTACTCCTCCACGCACCGTAGCGCACCTGCATGTGGTCTGGTCATTGGCACACTGTCCACCGTTGTATGGCCTTGCTCAAAAGTTGATCGATGTGCGAAATTCTTGAAAGCCAGAGAGTGAGGGACCGATCACCATTTTTACACTGAACTCGGTGAGATTTTATACGTACTACACTAGTGACAATCATATTCCATGGAGAGACAGTGAACTCTGCCGTTAGGTTACGTTGTGCTACTGCCTGCTGCCACTATTCTCTGCTGTGGAAATTCTTGGCCTCTCCAACTTACATCTGGATAACAAACACCACGGCACCACACCATGTTGCTCCCGATCGAGCCGAGAGACGGCGAGGCCCCAGCTGACGCGCGCGCCATCGAACCAGGTGGCACTCGACAATTCTCGGCAGGCAGGCAGGACCGCGTGACGGGTGGTGGAGATCGTGCCCATTTTATACCGACCTCTGCACGATCGTACGATCTGGATCCGGTGCATATAGTGTTCAACCAACCGTGCGCTGTCGACTCAAGGAGAGGTAAATGATGATTAATGAAAAGTAAATTTCAGAGTTGGACCTCGTTCAGTAGCCGAAGGCCCGAATTAACTCGGCACGGCAGTACTCAACAGCAATCTCTATTTTCCCTGAAAGCCGATAGCGAAGTAGTGAAGCAGGGTCCAAGAATCCGACATCACTGATGCTCAAAAGGAAGAAATTTTGCTTTAGAAATCACTACCTTTATTTCTCAAATCAAGTAACGGACAGAAACACCAATGCCACCGCGACACACACGGGGCACGAACTGAACAAAACAATCACTGATAACACAACAACAACATCAACGAAACGAAACGAACATCACAGACACTCCAACATCTTTTCGCTTTGCTGCTGTCCTGCTCCTGCATGCCCGCTCGCACGCGCCACCCTAGTTCAATTTCTTGGGGAGCTTCTTCTCCTGCCGGGTCGCAGCAGGCCGGGTCGTGTCGTCGTCGTCGACGAGCGGCGGGCACGGCTTCTTCTTGTGCATGAACTTCATCTTGGGCTTCTTCTTGAAGAACGGCTCGGGCTCCTCGGGCGCCGGAGGCCTGGGCTCCTCCACGGGCGTGGGTGTCGGCGTCGGGGGGCCGTATGTCGGCGTCGTCGGGGGATTCGGGGTTGGCGTCGGCCTCGGCCTCGGCGGCGGCGGCGGTGGGCCGAACATGTAGTGCTTCTTCTTTTTGCCGCAGGCGCACGCGACGGGGGCGAACACCGTATCGTCGGTCGCGGCCGCGAAGTAGGTCGTGCTGCTGCTGTCGCCGCCGTCTAATTGGCTGGTGGTGGGCGCGATCCTGGGCGGCGCCTGACCGACGCACGGCGTGCCGATCGAGTTGTGGAGCTGCGCGAAGCAGTCACGGTCCATGCTCCCGTCGTCGCGCAGGAGTTCGGCGGCGAGTGGGATACGGAAGACGCCGGTGTCGTCGAGGGGGCCAAGCGCCTTCGTCTCGTACGTCTCGTCGGCGCCGGATTTGCACTTGATTGCTACCTGCAGGTCTGCAGAGCACAGAGGGAACAAAAGTTTTTTAGTGTTCGCGGCCATATGCATGGGCCGCAAAAGTTGTGCCGAGCGTAGTCAGGCCTGATTCTGGCAGGCATGTGGATGTGGCCCAATCCATGATCATGTGTATGTGTATTACTCGTACGTTGTTTGATACGAAAAACCGTTCGAAATGTGAATGAAAAGCAAAAGTGTGTCATTTGAGAAAAAAAAAGAGTAGGCATGTCATTCGGAAATATTGTATGTGATTCGCAACAAATAGTGTGTGTCTGTCTAATATTTTGAATTGGTTTTGGGGACACAGTGTTGTTCCAGAAATTTGTCTCAAAACTCTTGACAGCTTTTATTTCGTTACCAGCTAGTACCACATAAAGGCCGTGTTTGGGACCGCGGTCGTCGACCGCGCGGTGCGGTACGGGCACCGCGAGCTCCGAGTCGCGGTGGCGTAAACGCGAGCATCGTGAGCTGGTAGTTCATTTTGGTGACTCCCGTGACGAGCGCGGTTAAAAAAATCATCGCTGCCGCAGGACGTTTGGCGCTATCGTTCGATTCTTTCTGCAGTCGCCGCGGAATACGCGGTCCCAAACACGGCCAAAGTTTGTTACTTAAGCTCCCTTTGGCACGGCTCATCCAAAATGGCTTCACCGGTGAAGTCAAAGCCGATGAAGCCAGAAAAACTGGTTTTTCCCCGCTTCTAGTTCATTTTAACCCCGGCTTACAAAACGGCTTCACGCTACAGTGCCTCGATTTGCGCAAAATAGATGAAACCGAAGCCGGCATAAGCCGTGCCAAAGAGGCCCTTAGAAAGGCAGTAGCGCTCTAGTCGGGCCAACTTTTCATGTCCGCAACAGAGCTAAACCAGTAGTGCAAGTGTGCAGGCAGGCGATTTGCATGTACCTTTGAAGGCATTGGCATCGTTGGGGGAGCAGTCCAAGCACTTGATGCTGCCAACCACGATCGGCGGCGGCGCTGCCGCCTCTGCCTTCTTCCAAGCCGTCGCGCCGAAGCTCACGGTCAAGAGCGCAGCCAGAAGAACCGCGGCTTGCTGAGGAAGCAGAGTCCCCATGTTGGAGCCGGCCTGCAGCTGGCTGCTGCTTCTTCGTCTAAATTTGATGAGGAAGAGAAGGCGGTGTTTGGATGGTGAGATGGTGCTCGAGTGCATGCGTTTATATAGGGGCCAAGGGGCGGGACGGCAGGTAGTGACAGTGTGACACTGTGGCCGGCCGGCTGGGCCATTCAAGTCTGGGAGGGACAGGTACTGGCCGGCGTCCATGAGACCAGCTCGTGATGAGGAATAAAATGTGTGAGCGATGCGATGGAGGTTTCCGGTGGAGTCTCAGTACTGTTTTGATCATTCCAGTCCGTGAAGATTCAAATTCATTACTGGCCGAACTTTTCATTGGTGTTACTACTGTACAAAGAATTTGTGCCGGCCGGTGAAAAGATTCAAATTCATTTCGAAAAGTATGTATTGTTCGCTGATTTATTGCCATGGCTGATAAGCCAGGCTGATAAATTCAAGCGAACACGGCCATAGTCCTCAGGCTTCCATGCACGCAGGTGCTTTCTGCGGCCGGCGTTTGAAATTTGAAGTGGCCAACGGTACAGCTCCTCACCGATGTGGTGTGCGTGCTTCATCTGTCAGGGTGGCTCATAAACCTCGCACGGCGCATGCATGGTTTGTGCGTGACGGGAGGGGCCGGGCGGCCGGGAGAGCCGGAGAGGGTGGGTTGCACCAACCATGTGCGTGCCATGACCGATGGAGCACGTAAAAAGTACCCGCAGGCCGGCACGCGGTGCGTACGTCGCTCCGGTTAATTGGGAAGCGTTGGTGACTGCTGACTGGCGACAGAGTCGTATTGGTGGGCAAGTAGCAGTGAACATGCTAGGCACGTCATGGCCGTTTTAACATCTTGGATCGTAGCCTCACGCTGCACGGCCAATAGCTGTGAATTGGTGATTGCTATGAATGGCCGGGTGAACGCTTGTAGCGTCCTTTGGCGTCCATGTGAGAAACCGAACAATTTTGTTGCAGTCCTCCCTTTGTAAGGACTGAGAACAAAATTATACAACGGGGACTGGGAGTATATGTTTGGCCCAAAAAGCACAAATACAATGGGCCGGGTCCATGCAGACCGTACTTCTTCACCTGACCTCGAACAGCCACATGGCACTCCCGCGGTGCAAATGATATGCATATTTTCTAACCGTATCTGAGTCTAAATCCGTTTAGATGAGTAGATCCATCCGTTTTTTAGTATGGGTATTCAACATCCGATACAGCCGTATGCGAATATTAAAATCGTATATTTATGATGTTGATATCCATTTGTATTCTATCCAACATAGTTGGTACTATACGTATTGAAATCCGAATAGAAATATACAAACAAATATAAATATCAACGATATCCGTCTATATCCAATCCGTTTGCATCCTCTCTGCACGAAGGTCATGAATAATCTTTTTTTTTTTAACTTCAGCTTCTTACTAGCTCTCCTAAGTTGCCCTTGAAAGTTGACAAAGTAACTACGGCCAGCAAAATGATATCTATACCTAATACTAAATAATGAATGGATTTTTCCAGCCATCTGTTTTTACTTTTCAAAATACCTGGCGCCCTTTGTCTCCCGTTTGTTAGAACAATTCACGTTTAACGATGGTACAAAATCCAATTTCAAGATATATTAGCTCCCGTTGTTGTGTACGTTTGCTAGTGAAGATAAATAATTGATAATAAGTACACTTAGAAAATTGCAAACGACACCAATGCCTCATATCAGTAGGCAATGTTTTATTTATTTTTGAGACCTTTATAAAACATAATTTGATATTGTTTTTAAATAGAAGAAAAACATATTTGGCCTGAATCAAATTTTCTAAATTCATTTTCTATAATAAATATCAGCGCAAAGGCATCAATACAAGAAAAAATACATTATATTATAAAAACTTAGATAATCATATTTTTCACTCTCTAAAAAGATAATAAATTAACTAAGGCTTGAAAAATAGAAAAATATCATTTACTTTTTAGTGAAAGCTATTTATAACCCAAAATAAAAAAATTGGAGTGTGACAATTGTACGAGTAAAAAAGGTGCTAAACATAACCTTTAGATCCTTTTGACCAAGATTTCGGGCATCAATATATTGGTGGTGAATTTCCTAGGGTTCTTGGACCATGTGTCAATAAAACTCAATCAAGTTTTAAATTCTAGACTTCAAAATAATTCCTTAACAATGTGTTTGGTTTGCCGGACGACCTACTGCGGAATGATCCGAACCTACATCCGAGCTGGCGTTTGGTTCAAGTCACACGATGGATCCATTTGTCATCGACCTATTCCTTTCCCTGTATAAATGCGTCGCTACCCCATCCCTCCAGAAACCATCGGACGACATGGTCCGTGACCAAACCAAACGTGCAAAGGTAATTATCCGAACCTGCTAGGAATGGGTCCATGCCGGATGAGTTGGTTCCAGCCGTGGTCCTTCCGCAATTCAAACACACTGTAAATCTCCCATGCTCCCTAGGCACCAATATAACTAAGGTGAATTACATATGAAATTTGGATCAAGTTAAAATGAAATTCAACTAAGTTTGAATTTTGTATATAGAGATAGAAAAACAAATCTTTCTCGATCTCTATCCTCAATATGGGCCAAAACTTTAGCCCATTTCCTTTTTCCTTTCTTATTAAGGCAAGCTTAGCCTGTAGGCCTTCCCTCGACCTCAGTCGTTAATGGCCCAGTGTGCCTCCCTCCCTTCCCCTTTGAGGCTTTGACTTCAGCCCAGCAGCGCCCCATTTTCCACCCTCTCAACCCAACAAAGTTAGTTTGAGTGCATTTATTTGAGATTGTAGATTTTAACATATTTTTATATAGATTCTGTCAAATTTGGATAAATTTGAGTTAGGACAAAAAAAAACTACTCCCTCTATCTAAACTATAAGACGTTTTGATCTTTTTAGATGTATAACTTTTGTCATACACTTAGATATATACTATGTCTAGATACGTGGTAAAAGCAATATATTTAGAAAAAGCACGTCTTAAAATTTATGATGGAGAGAGTACTTAAAATAGAAATGGAGTAATAAATTTGTGATAAAACCTTTTGCCTTTTTGATAAAAAAAGGGTCTGGCTTTTCGCTGTAAACGGGGGAGGGATAGGCAGTGGAAAAGCTCATTAGCAGGGAGAAGCATAAAACTTCCTGAGGCTGAGGGTACATGAAGACCGCCAGATAAAAATATGTGGTTCAAAAACCGAATGTTTTCATTCCTCCAAACACTTTTTAGATAGTGGAACACTAGTGTGACATACTCCCTCTGTCCCGTTAAGTTTGTCGCTGAAGCACCCGGCTGTTGTCCCACCGAGATTGTCGTTCTAGCTAACGAGGGGGCCACACCTAGGAAAGCAAAGCAACAGAGACCCAGCCTTATCCTCCCGGTCTCCATTCACAAAAAAAAATCCCTCCTGGTCTCCATGCCGCGCATGACGCCCCGTCGCTCCTCCGCTTCGCCTATCCTCTAGGCCGGCGGCCTCCTCCTCCACACCGCGTTGCCCCTCCGCTTCGGCTCCTCTTCCAAGCCGCGTCGCCCCTACACTTCACCTCCTCCTCCGGTCCGCGAGGCCGCCGGCGGGCGCGTGGATCCAGAAGCAGCCGCCCCCGTCCGGACTCCGGAGTCATCGGCATCCCCTTCCCCAGTCTGGAGTCGCTGACGTCCGGTGGAGGCATCGGCAGGCCAGTCGGTCCGTGGGTTAGGAGTTATCTGTGGCTGCTTCCCCTTCGCCGTCTAGCCCCGCCGGCTTGCCCTCTCCACCGGGCCATCTGCCACCGCAGTCCGTACCTCCCGGTCGACCAGGAAGCTAGGGCCCCGGCACCTCCAGCTGCTGGCCGCCGCCCCCTGGAGCAAGCCAAGGTGGAGCACGCCGCCCCCTAGAGCACTCGACTTGGACTGCTTCCGGCATCTCCGCGACTCTGATTCGTGTTTCTGTTGCAGATCCATTGGTATGTCCAAATGCCCTCCCCTGCATCTTTATTTTGGGCCGCTCCCTTCCTATTCTAATCTGGTACGTGCGTTGGGAGCTCAGATTGGAGGTCAAAATTTCCTGAATAGCAGAGGAGACATGTTAAGGAATTGTTTTATTTCAGTCTTTGGATTGACAACCATTTGCTTTGGTAATCTGCTTGTCCTGATTAGCAATGGTAACGGAAAAAAACATAATAGCACATTGTGTCTAGATTAATTCTTTTAGAGGCCAAGCAGTATGCTAGGAATAATTTAGGCTTATGTTTCTTTTTTTCTGGTAAATCAAGTTAACCATATGGTGACTCGTGTAATGCTGACTGATATTGCAACTCTATATTTAATTTTTAAATTTTTATAGGTTCTTACATTAGCGTGTTTCCTGTGCTTCAGTCGGCCGTACAATGGTGGGCGGCAAGGGGGCACATGGGACTAGCCGGTTCATCCGCCGCTTGCAGATGAGGCGTGCCTTGGGTATCCAATCCAGCCACGGGATGCGTCCTGCCAATCGCACGCGCGGCCGGGATCGTCGTCCTGGAACTTGGTGGGATCGGGAAAAGCAGTGTATCGCCATAGAAGGCCAGGATTTTGCCCAAGACACACAAGAAGGGGGCACCGACCAATTTGAGTTCGTCCCAGATTCTGATGAAGAAGGTGGTGATAACGGTCCATCCTTAAATGGCGGCGATGATGAGTTCGTGCCTGAGACGGAACCACAGGACATTATTGTTGTGAGCAAAGGTCGTCCTCGTTTAGGGTAAGCCATATTATCTTCCCCGTTAGATTTGTTTTCATTCTGGTAAATTCAATGATTCTCATAAATCCTATGTACTATTTGCAGTACCATGCTTCATGAATGGCGGCAAATTATTATACTGGAAGAGCAGCAATGTGCAAGGCAAATTGCAACCAAGGAACATGAGCTTACAACATGCTCCAAGGAAGAACACTATTGTACTCTAATTGTACTAATGAATCTGCTCCCTGTTTTGTGTTTTTTATGGCTACAGGTGCATAATAAAAAGAGGAAGAACACATAGCAAGAAGCAGGTGCATACTAATTCTGTTGAGTTGTCCATCATTTAGCCAAAACCTGATAAACAATGATGGCAACTATCACTTTTCTTCTAGGCTTGAATTAAGATACCAGGATACTTTGAACTGATACAAGATTAAACTTTTTTCCCCATTTTTTGAAAGGCATTCCATTTTCATTTGTACACAAAATTCTAAAACAAGGCATACAATTTACAAGCAACACTTATTTTAGAAGATGCAAAAAAAAACAGAATATAGGCAGTTCATCATTTTAGGAGAGGTAGATAGAAGTACACTCATTTTGGGAGAAAGGCAGATGTGCTAACCTTGATGATGTTCTTGGTGTTCCTCTGTTTCTTGAAGATTGAGACCAAGGTGATGCCCTCGTGGCCTTGTCCCACCGTGCAGTTCATCATATTCTTCGTCAGGTGGATTGTTGAGATCGAACATGGTCTCCTTCCTCAGCTACAGTTGTGTTCAAATCTATGGCCATGGAGGTGGATGGTTGAAGTGGAAGGGAAGTGCTTGGATGTGGGCTTAAGTGGATGGTAATAGTGCAAGATGAAGCTGCCGGCGGTGACTCAGATAGCCCAAAAGTGAGAAAGGGCGCCTGATTCAATATTTGGATTTCAAGTTTCAAGCATTGCCTTGTGTGTGTAAACAAAGAGCGCCAGAGTTTTGGCGCTAAAATTTTGATGCTGAAAAGCTACTTTTCACTGCTTGCCGATTTGTGCCCATTTGTTTAATCGGTGAATACTAGTGTACTAGTGTCGTGGCTGGTTTTGATATGGTGAATGTATCTGTAGCATTGACATGATGTAAGCATTTAATGAAGGCATGTTGCAGCACAAAACTTGGAATCTGTCGAACACGTACGATTTGCTAGCCTTTCTTCTCTCGTCTTGGTATGCACGCCCATTCCTTCAGCGACAAATTTAACGGGACGGAGGGAGTAGATAACTCTTTGTTTTTTAGCTGAGAATTTTAACAAATAATTTGCAGTCTCAAGATTATACTACAACGACAATACCCCAATGACATCACCAAACAAGAACCACCCAAACACAATACATCTACCGGCTACTTGTGCCGGAGATAACAAGAGTTTAGTACACCACAACCATTTGCACGCGCGCATGTTTCGAATTCAGGAGGCCCAGACCCATCATGGAGACGGCAACAGTGAGCCCCAAAGCAACTGAGGTCCCAACGAGGCTGCATCCATGCTTCGGTGCCCCACTGTCGTACGGGCTGTTGTCCACCAGTGGCTGGTTGCCGAATCCGAACGTCTGCCCCACATCCTGCACGCCCTGTCCCTGCCCCGCGGCGGCAGCGGCGCCACCGAACTGATCCGCTTCCTGAGGCAGCGGCGCCAGTGGCAACTCGGGCTGCGGCAATGGCGCCGCAAGCGGTGCCTCGGGTTGCGCCACGCCGCCAGCTCCAACTCCGGCTCCGGCTCCGACGCCGTTGCCATAACCGTCTCCCTGTCCAAACGGCAGGTCGCTGCTCCCGTGCCCGATCGGCTCGGCGAACGGGGGCAGAGCGGAGGCCAGGCCGGGCGAGCCGGGCATCCCGCAGTGCTGCGCGGCGCGCGGCTCGTCGCTGGCCTTCCACGCCAGCTCGCCGCCCTTGTCGAGGATGCGCATGTCGCCCTGGTCCACCAGCTGCAGCGTCTGCAGGAAGTTGTGGTCGTCGGACTGCGCGTCGTGGGTGTGCCACACCGAGGTGCTCCCGTCGAACACCTCCAGCCCGTTCCACGAGAACACGAGCGCGCACGTGTTCACGGTGCTCACCGCCATGCACTCCGACTCCCACACGCTCCGGCCCTCGGCGCCCGGCGCCGTCGTGTCGAGCACCTCGACGTAGCAGAAGTCGGCGCCGAGGCCCCCGGCGCCCGGCGTGGTCTGGGTGCGCATGAAGTACGCCGCGTACTTCCCCGACGGCGACGTGAGGAACAGCACGGGGTTCTCGTCCCAGTGCGGCGGGATGCTCGCCAGGATCTGCTGCTTGGTCTCACGCTGTACCGTGCCTGCCGGGGCCGTCGCCGTCGCCGCGGCGTGGGACGGGAGCAGAAAGGCTAACGCGAGACACACGACGACAATGTGCGGCGGAACGCTGAGCTGCATGGCTGCTGGGTTGGGTTTTCGCCACTCGTGCGCTGCTCTCTGCAGGTGGAAGGGGGGGCTTTGTGTGTTTATGCTTGTGCATGGACTGGCGACCTGGCGTGTCTTTTATAGTTAGAGATGCAGATGGAGTGGTAGAGGGTGATGATGGTGTAAAGGCAACGTTGAGTGGTTGACGATACCGGCTCCAATGTTTCAGTGGGAGATTAGGAAAGAAAACGAGCACAGAACTTCGCTAGGAGATTTGTTATGCTTGGGGTTGACTAGCTTGCATTTGTGACCTGCATCAGCCGATAGCTGAGGATTGTTAGTCATGTTGATTGGAATCGATTGAGAATGGAGCGCACTTAGGAAGGGCATGACTGACAGATCTGAATCCAAATTGACGAAGAGGTCCATTTCAATTTCAACACAGGATCAGGTTTTATGTAGATTCTATAATATAAATAACACTATTGTTTTTCGGTATTTCCTCTTGATGCAACGCGGAGTCGCGGACTATATCAGGATGGTCAACTTCACTTGAAATTGTTTATGCTTCAACTTAACTAATCCACCAATAGTTCGAATTCGATTTATCATGTCGAAAAGCGCACGTTAAAGTCTGAACAGCCTGCGCAATTTTTTATTTCTGTTCGAGGGAAGAAATGAGAACCGTGAGCAGTACTGGGCAGGGCTGATAAACAAAAACCATCGAGCAACTTTGTTTCTGCCAAGCCCATGTAACATTTAGGTCTTTGGTTTAGTATAGTCGCCAACCGTGATGGGCTGGAGGAATATTGAAACCCTTCCGGTTCTTTGCGATGACAGTTTCGGCCATTTAAAGAAAGTATAATGGTCGTGGCTGGGCGATGAGCCCAGGACCTAGAAAATCTTGTGCCAAATCCTACCTTTCCAAAAAAAAAAAAAGCAGAAGAGACTATTAACGCCAACATGGGAATAAAAGCGCACTTCCTCTATATTTCACATGCCTGATTTTGTTGACTACAGAAAGAAATTGTGAATTATCTCTTGTGAGTTATTCTTTTAATTATACTAGTTGGTTGTATAATTATTGTTTAAAATTATCTAAAAATTAAGACAGCTGAAATAGAGTAATAACTCCCCTAAAAGCGAGTTTACACGGCGCGCCATGCTGAGCATGTGCAGTAAGGTATAATATACGATATACCACTAAAACAACCTAAGAGCGTCTCTCTTCCAGAACCCACTCCCAATCTTAATTTGGTGGTAAGATTAAAAAAAACTCTCTCCAATAACTCCTTATCTCAACTCCCAATTTTTCAGCGCTTGAGAACATGATCCAATCACACTAAATATACGAAGAGGCTAACGCCGCGTCCGTCTAAACGCTGCTCGTGCAAATGACCGCGTCGCACGGGTGTTGTCCGTTTTTTCGCCCCCTACGCGTGGACCCCATCGCTGCTTCCTGCCCTGACCACCCGCGCCCTCTTCGTTTCACCATGTGCACGAGGGGAACCCGTGGGTCACCTATCCGCCTGAAACATATACAACATCCATATCTACTTTTGCAACATCCAGATAAAACACTTGCAATATATGTCTAAAACAGATGAAATATTTAGAACATAGACTTGAAACATGCGTGTATAGCCATTGCAACAAATGAAACATCCCGATCTACTTTTGCAACATCGATATAAAACACTTGCAACATAGCTCTGAAACACTAGAAACATACTTTTGCAACATGCGCTTTCAGCGCAACATCTCCTTGCACACAGAGGGTGGGGTGGGGGCGGCACAGGCGGCAGTGACGACGTAGAGGGCGGGTGGGCACGACAACAGTGGCGTAGAGGGTGGGTGTGGGCACGGCGGCAACGACGACGACGTAGAGGGCGGGTGAGGATGGCAGCGGTGGCGCAGTGGGTAGGGTGGGGTGGCGGGGTGGCGACAACGACGAGGTAGACCTCAGGTGGAGGTAGCGGCGACAGCACGCAAAAAAGCGGAGCGTGCGCATCTTGGGATGGGGCATCAGTACATCTGGACGCCCGCGTCTAAGCATTAGCTAATTATACTAGTTGGTTGTATAATTGTTGTGTAAAATCATCTAAAAATTAGGGCAGCTGAAATAGACAAATAACTCCCATAAAGCGAGTTTACACGGCGCCATGCTGAGCATGTGCAGTACGTGAGGTATAACATACGATATACCACTGAAACGCCATCTCCGAGTGTTTGCAAAACCCACTCCCAATCTTGATTCGGTGGTAAGTAGGGCTGGATTAACGAGCCAGCTCGGCTCGGCTCGTTCTTGCTCGTTAAGATAACAAACTAGCTCGGCTCAGCTCATTCACCCTGTTCGCTTGAACTACTTTTCAACCAACGAACAATATTTTCCTCTCACAATAAATCAACATAAGTATCAGCATAAGCCAAATTTCAGCATAAACCAACAGGGTGATTATCTTAACAAGCTAGAAGGCCAGCTCAGCTCGTTTGTGAGCTCAAGCTTGCTCGTTTAGCTCGCGAACCAGGTCTAAAAAGACATAAAAAATATAATATATGCATTTATTTATAGCTTTAGAATATTAATAATATAGAAGTAACACATTCATAAGCATTAAATTAACAAAAATTTAATATGTGCTAACATATATACAAGTATAATATAACAATATAATATAATATTACACCATATATCTATATTCCATACTCCATACCATACATAATGCATAATGTATCCATAATCCATTACTAATTATCCATACATCCATTAAAAGTAAAGTAATAGAGTCATACAAATCTCATTTTGTAGGGTCTAGGCTGGTCATCAATCAATTATAAAGTGCAAGACAAGAAGTAATATAAAACTAATATAAGTTCAAGACCAACATATTTGGCTCGTTAGGTTCGCGAGTCGTTAACTATACGAGCTCAAATGCTGGCTCAGCTTGTTAAAAAATATAAACGAGCCGTGCTACGCCGAGCCAGAGTCGAGCTACCGAGCTATGAGCTTTTCGTTCAGCCCTAGTGGTAAGATTGAAAAAGAAAACTCTCTCCAATAACTCCTTATCTTAACTCTCAATTTTTCAGCACTTAGAACATCGATCCATTCACACATAAATATACGGGGTAGAAAGACGTGGGGAAGAAAAGAAGAAAGGACATAGTTTTCAATGTAAATGTACAGAAGAGAAAGAAAGTATAAAATAGCTGAGGATGATTTAAATGTAGTTTAGGATTTTTGATGTAAAATTATCTTCTAGTTTTTAGAAGTGAGATGTTAAAAATAGTTAGAGAAAGCTATGTTCTCTACTTTTTTAGTGACTTGAAAACTCACTAATTTATAATTGTATTTTTAGGAACTATTGGCTCTAAGCCAGCGGGCAGTAGCAAGGTGAGTATCCCGATGAATCCATTGATCTGCTTCGTGCTTGATTCACTGCAGCGCAAGCTGAAAAAAAAGTTCGTGGACAATTCTTGGAGAACTCAAGGATCACCAAGCATGGAGGCAGGGCAGACGTTGACGCCGAGAGCAGCCGCCGGCCAGTGGCTGCGAGCCGTCGCGCTCAGCGCTCTCCATGATCAAGCAATCAGCCAACGTTGAGTGGTTGACGATACTGGCTCCAATGTTTCAGTGGGAGATTAGGAAAGAAAACGAGCACAGGACTTCGCTAGGAGATTTGTTATGCTTGGGGTTGACTTGCGTTGTGACGTGCATCAGGCCATCAGCCATAGTTGAGGATTATTAGTCATATATGGCTCTGTACGCTTCTTTTATAATCCGTACTTTTTAGCTTTCAATCGGAACAATATTTTTCTCTCACAGCAAATCAGTTGGAACAATGTTTTAGCTTATTTTTTCAGCGAAGCGAACGGGATTGATTGAAATCGATTGAGAATGGAGCGCACTTAGGAAGGGCATAACTGACACTTCTGAATCCAAACTGACAAAGGGGTCTATTTCAACACAAGATCAGTCTTTTCGCTTGATCGTATCAGCTATGATACAGTGTTTTCTCTCTCACAACAAAACAACATCAACCGGTTTATAAGCCACAGAAACAATTGGTTAGGGTAGGCTGAGTATTTCGGTATTTCCTCTTGATGCAACGCGGACTATATCGGGCTGGTCAACTTCACTTGAAATTGTTTATGCTTCAACTTAACTAATCCAACGATAGTTCGAGTTCGGTTTATCATGTTGAAAAGCCACAGGCCCTGTTCGCTTGTCTTATGAGCTGTACAGTTTCAGCGAAGGAACCGTGTTTTTCTTTCACAACAAATCAGCGAACAGTACTTTCAACCATGGCTTTTCAGCGAAGCGAACAGGGCCACATTCTGAACAGCCTGCGCATTTTTTTTATTTCTGTTTGATGGAAGAAAATAAGAACCATCAGCAGTACTGGGCTGGGCCGATAAACAAAAACCATCGAGCAACTTTGTTTTCGCCAGGTCCATGTAACATTGATACTTTTGTTGGTTTTTGGTGGAGGAATATTGAAACCCTTTCCGGTTCTTTGAGACGACAGTATAATGGTTGCGGCTCGGTCATGAGCCCAGGACCTAGTAGAAAATCTTATGTGTCAAATCCTTTCTTCCCTCAAATACGCAGAAGAGACTATCTTTTAATACACAAGATATAGTAGGAATAAAAGCGCACTTCCTCTATATTTTAGATGCATGTTTTTTTTTTTAGAAATATGTAATTTTGTCATTGTTTGACTATAGAAAGAAATTATGAATTATTTTTGGTGATTTATTTTTTTAATTATACTAGTTGGTTGTGTAACATTATTGTCTGAAAGCATCTAAAAATTAAGGCACCCGAAATATAGTAATAACTCCCATAAAAGCGAGTTTACACGGAGTATCATGCTGAGCTTGTGCAGCAAGCCAATCAGTTATATAAATAAACTAGGACGAAAGGCGCGCTCCGCTGCGCCCGCCAGTCCAGGCCGAAACTAAACATCATCATAGAATTTAGTAGTAGATTAACATAGAAGAGTAAATATGAGGTTGAATCCAATGAAAAATAAACACTTTCTTTGACAAATTGTTTAAAAAATGGTAGTTCAGTCATGCATGTTTGACCAAAAAGCATAAACATTTTGTTTCCAATATTGTTTCATGTGCAGTGGACCAAAAAAAATGGAAATCCACAGTAGAATTAAGAAACCATGTATTCGTATGTAAACAATACATGTCATATTGAGACATCTAAACATACATGTTAAATCGGTTCATGGAAATAACAACTACAAAGGATCATCTTGAAAAAAACATAGGACGTCCTTAGTAATATATTCTGTATTTATATATCCATGTCCATTAGTAGTCATCTCCTCTCCGTCCATTGTCCTGTAAGGCTGTAAGTAGGCACCGACTCCTAGTTGACTTGCTGGGAAATTCGAAAAGAAAAAAAAGGTGAATACATTATAGGCAAATAATAGGCATATGGTTACTGAATTAGACATGCTGTTGATGTTACACGCTGCAAAAGCAATAAAATCATATTGATCATATAAACCTGAAAAGGGGGAACTTACAAAAGCAAAGGCAAGCAAAATAAGGACAATAATACTAACAAAGCATGAATGCTTTCACTTAAATTCTTATGATACAGAAAAATCGAGGCAACTGAGAATGGGAAGGTTTTTGGACTGACAGTTGTTTCCTTTTGGTTGACCAAAGGAAGCAAAGGCAAATATGCACACCCCAATCAGAATGGGTGGTTTCCATATTGTGGCTGCGAAGGAACTGAACTCCAAAAAGTGGGAAGGAGTACCATGCGAAGCATTTTTCCAATAATGGTCAGCCAATGTAGGTCCTATGTGAATCTTCACTTGGTGATGAACCTACAAAGAAAGTAGAGTAAACATTAACTCTGAACTGGAGGGAATATAACTTTAGAAATCTGAACCTGTATTGCTATTTAAGGCTGGGCACATACAGCTCTGAAATAATAGACTATAGAGTTACCAAAAGGAAAGTTTATTTTAGGCCTGGCTAATATGTACCACCCAGTAACTACAAACATAGAATAACTCTTAAACTTTAACACATTGTGTGCATATGTTGACATATTTACTTTGGGATATGGACCTGCAAAGATGGATAGGTGTCCTAATCTTGTTTACAGTGTTTTGTAGCATCTGTAAATTTCCACAGATAAATTGGTTCAGCATATTCGATACTACAAAAGAAAGCTCCTATCGAAAGCAATAAGATCTGAGTAAGGTTATATCCCCAAAAACCAAAGAAAGGAACAACGAATCTTTGCAGTGATAATTTTCAGTAAGCCTACATCATTCCCTATTAAGATTTTAGTAAACAGGGGTTCCTTCTTAAGATGTAAACCTAGGCAAAGCTACAACATCTAACTTTTTTTTCTCTCGAATACGCAAAAGATTTGCGTATCATTGTAATTAAGAAGAAGAGTTTAATCGTACAAACGACACGCTTTTGATGAGTGCGCTAGGTGGACAGCATCTAACTGAAATTGGTATGGCAGGAATATCTATGCAGTATTTCACCGTGGTCTGAAAATGTAACAACACAAGTAGGGAGCATGAATATTACACCCATTTAGACACTAATAGTCCTCACCGTTGCATAATGTCTTGTTGAGGTTGTCAATAAGCTTCTGGATCTATTCAGTGGAGCATATTGTACAGATTAGCAGCAGTTGTTACCAAATTAGTTTGATAGCCTGAAAAATCAAAGACCAAACACAAGATGTAAAACCATGTTAATGGAAGGCAACACACCTGAGCAGAATTGAAATAGCTTGCAATTGATGATGCATTTAGATGCCACATCAGATATGTCGAGAAAGAATAATCCATAAGGGAAGCTTCTTTGTTATTTTGAGAAAGCGCAAAAGCATTTGGGGCTGGTGGTAGAACGACGGGAGCCTCTCCTCGCTGGAACTCTTGATTGATATAGAGGCAGGGTGTTCCCTCCGCCATCGCCCGCACGGTGGCGAGTTCCATTTTTACCTCCATGGTCAGATGGCTTTGTTGGAATCTGAAAGTACAAATAAGTAAGATGAAGGAAGACAACCTGCGTCGAAAATTGTGTCAAGCGATACCTGCATAAAAAGGTGGCAGCAGCAACGGTCTAAGGCAGTTAAACTTGTTAATTCACCTTTACTACCTAATCTCTATGTCTCAGAGTAGACCAACGTCGCAAAGACATGAATCTTTATAGGGGAGCCCCAACAAAATAGCATGATATTTAAAAAGAACAACCTGAAATGTCACTTTCCTTTGTCCCTTGGTGATAGCTAAGATCATATTTATTTCTAACTAAGCACTTGAATCCAGCTAGACTGGATGGAACAACAATTTTGAACTAAAATTTGAAATTATTTGCCCCAAAGCATACCACGCGATGACCTGACCTGGTGTTCCAGCGGCATACTGCTCGTGTACATTCCATCGAACAGGTTGCAGGCAAGTACTGGACGCTTCATCCTGTAGCCATACAAACAAATAATGGAATAAGAAAATGAATCGGGGAAAGGAGGAAAGATTTCATGGATGAACGCACCAGATCGTAACGACTCTGATGAAGGGGAAGGCGGTCAGCGCCTCAGCTCAGAACTGTGGCCGTGTCTCCATTCTGTGCACGCAGCCGCCGGGGGAGAGGACGCCATGGACGCGTCTCCATACTCGATCCGCGCACGCAGCCGCCAGCAAAGCCGGCCGCCGCATCTGCCGGTGCTGCCGCCGGGGGAGAGGACGCCATGGTCGCGTCTCCATACTCGATCCGCGCACGCAGCCGCCGTCAAGGACAGCCGCAGCATCCGCGCGCACAAGCACCGGCAGGGCCTGCGGTTGCATCAGGAAGGAAGGGGCCACGCTCCCGCACCAGCGGGTTAGTGCGGTGGAGGCGGGCGGCGTTGGCGCGGATCCAGGGCGAGGCGGCAGAGGGAGCGAGGAAGAGGTGACGGAGGGAGCGAGGGAGAGATGAGGACGTGGAGAAGTATGAGCTGGTCGATTTGTTTATGGCGGACTGGTGGTCCCACTGTCCCAGTCCCGGCGTGCGTAAACCAACCGCGTGGGCGGGCGACAGGATATGTACGGAGCGGCGTACACATAACCAGATAAGCCAGTGAAAGCAACTGCCGGTAGACGGTAAAAACTGCCAAATGTCAAAACGCCACTCGCAGTGGCCACGCGGATGGTCTCACCGCCGAGCGGTCTCGTCGCGCGAAATCGACGCTCACACACGCACGACCCCACGTGGCTGCACAGGATTCATGAACAGTAGAAAGTGCGTTGGGAGCACGTGAAAACGTTCACATATAAGGATCTACTACATATAATATTAGAGACTGTGGGCGGTCTTCAATGAATCGGGAGAGAGAGAGGAAAGCCAGGCTTAGACACGCACGAGGCATGTGGCCGCGTTCAATTAGCAAACAGTAGGCGAAGCAATCTCCTTGCGCGGATCCTATGCGCTATATGAAGTTTCATATAAATACTTATATATATACTACTTAAAAAACACGTAGAGCTTTTGTCAAAAAAAAAAATGGTGCGCGTGCCTCCGAGTATATCGCCGTACGTATCCGTATCGATGGAAACTGCAGGCCCAGCCGTATATGTATCTGGATCGGTGGAAACATGGTGCGCGTATCCGTATTTCCACCGGCAACTGCAGGCCCAACCTTCCTCGGCTCCCTGGCGCAAAACTCCGACTACTATGGGTGCCCAAAAACCGAGTACAAAACTGGTCCACTACCGAGTCTGATACGAGGACTGCGATCACAAAGCACGCCGCGGCTGCCGCGGACTGCCCTGCCATCGTCTTCTCCTCCAAATGGGGGCTCTCCGGGCTGTTGCGCTTCGCCAGCACCACCAGCAGTAGGCTCCAGGCTACGGGACTTCTACTCTGACAGGAGCGTCATGCTGATCTGATCGAGGCCCCAGGCACATGTATGGCTTCTGTTAGTACACCATGCACATGGCTACTTATCTTGCAAGACTGTAATATACCCTCCAAATACTTTGCAAACGTTTAACAGTTGGGAACCGCTAGCGTCCGGACGTCCGATCTGGGCGCTAGCGTCCGGACTCCCCTAGCTCAGCGCTCGACTCCCCTCGTCCGCTTCCCAGTCCGCACTCCCCCAGCACGTGCCCTTTTCCCAGTTCGGCACTGGACACTACCAGCACGCCCCGGCGACGCGCGCAAGGAGCGGACCTGCTAGTGATGGTACGAGACCGGGGCAGCAACATGGACCGCCGCTGCCGCCATGAGATCGCACGCCCGTGCGAACTGCCGCTGCTGCGTCTTTGTCGAACGAAGAGCCCCACTAACACCGATGAACCGCGCGACCCGCGATGCCTACGAAGAGCCTCGCTAGCCTTCGTGTTGCGCGAGTCCGCACACCCCCAGATCGTCCCGCAGCCCGTCACGTCCGCCCCACGCCCACGACGAGCATGCTGCATGCCCAGCGCCCCCATGGCCACAGCACCCCCGCGTCCGCCGGCCCAGCACCTCCGCCCGCTAGGCCCCGGTGAACCACGCGCCCCCGTCCATCCCGGCTCGCCCCTTCCCGACCGAACAACATAGAAAGCTAGAATAAAACACGTGCAACAACACGGAAACAACTACTGCAACGTTAGGCTGAAGCAGCTGAAACACCATGAAACATATATATTGCAACAACAAGGATCAACAGCTGCAACATTGAGATGAAGCAGTTGAAACACTATGAACATATTATTGCAACAACAAGGAACAATAGCTGAAACATTAGGATGAAGCAGCTAAAACACCATGAACATATTATTGCAACCCCACCGAACTAACTGCTGCAACAATAGCTGAAGGAGCTGAAATATTTAGAACATATTATTGCAACACTGGTGTGAAGCATATGAAACAACGCTCGAAATAAAAACACTTACAACAACATGGAACAACTACTGCAACGTGAGATTGAAGCAACTGAAACATACTGCAGCATCGCAAAAACATCTGTTGCAACAACAACAACAAAAATCCCATTGCAACATTCGAAATCATATGTTGCAACATCCAAAAAAACCATTGCAGAGATTTGACCTCGAGAGCTCGCCGGAACCCTAGCCACCGCCGCATCCCTTAGATCCAGAGGAGGAGGAGGAGGGCTTAGATCCAGAGGAGAAGGTGAAGGAGGAAGGCTCAAATCCAGTAAGGACCCACCTACCTCGCTGGAAGCTGCCGCCGTCGCTCTCTTCTCCGGTGGCATGGAGGTCACGACGGGAGGGAGGGAGGGGCGGCTCGCCGGAAGCCACCACCATCGCCCTCCTCTCCTGGGACATGGAGGTCGAGGAGGGAAGGAGGGAGGGGGAGGGAGAGAGGGGCGGCTCGCCGGAAGACGCCGCCGTCGCCCTCTCTCCGGTGGCATGGGGTCGCGGAGGGAAGGAGGGAGGGGGGAGGGAGAGAGGGGCAGCTCGCCGAAAGCCGTCGCCGTCGCCCTCCTCTCCGGTGGCATGGGGTCGCAGAGGGAGGGAGGGGCGACGGGCGGGGCGGCGCCGCGAGCGGCTCGGGAGGGAGCGGCGGCGAGCGTCTCCGTATGGAGCGGTTTGAGCGACGTGGGGCAGGTGGATGAGGATAAGGCGAGGGGAGCGAGTGGAGGAGGGCGAGCCACGTCCGGAGGTAAAGAAGCGCGTCGGACGCCAGACATATAGCATTACCGTTAACAGTTGCAGCATGCTGTGATTTGGTCTTCAACGAAAAGAGAGAAAAGGCGTGCTGTACATGTTCTGACATTGTTCATATTACATGCAGCATCAGTAATTCAGTACGAGCGAATTAACTATCTATTCCTTTCTGTTGTCGTTTTAGTAAATAGACACGGACAGAGACCAAATTTAAGTCTGAGTTGGAAGCACAGTTGACACAGCATGTCAACATGCCTGCCTGATAGGCCGATAGTGATAGACAGAATCAGCTAAGGGCATCGAGCAGGGCCGTTCGTTTGGCTGAAATTGACTGAAAAATACTGTTCCGGCTGAATTATTGTGAGAGAAAAATACTATTCTGATTGAAAAAAGAAGTCGAATAAACCAGATTATAAGGTAAGCCGAACGGGTATGCATGTCTGAACTCTGACATCGAAGCAACAATCTAGATCTACTTGATATAACTGATAATATCATGGGTAAAAAATTATAACCCCATGAAACACACGGGCATGAATCTAGTACTATACTATATAGGGCCACTAAAACGACCTAAGAGCATCTCAAGGGTTTCCAAATCCACTCCCAATCTAGATTTCTTTAGTAAGAGGAAAAGAGCTCTCTCCAACAACTCCGTATCTAACTCTCGATAATTTTCCAGAATTTGGCAAAATGGATCCAAACGCACATAAATATATGCGCTTATCTAATTCGTCAATTCGGAGGTGGAAGGACGTGGGAAGAAAAGAACAAAGGACAGGATTTACAATACAAATATGGGAACTGCTCGGGTACTCCCTCTTCTAAAAATGGCACAAATCCCAAAGAAGCCAAATTAAAGAAATTAATTATTTTATATTATTTTACAACTGGGTCCCGCCTAGGCCCATCCCGTCCAAGCCCAGCCCCGAGTCTTGCCCGTCCGCTCTGCTCTGTTAATCCGTCAGACTTGAAACGCATGGTGCCGACCCAGTCGGACCTGAAGCGCTCCCCAGATTTGCCCTAGGTAGCAAACCCCCGGGGTTTAACTGGCCGGTCGTATCCCCGTGAGGCGTTACTCCTGGGGAGATTCCCTGTGTGCCATTAAAAAAGATCGTAATATCCTATGTGTTTCTGGAAAAATTCAGCGGTCTTCAGCGCCACTACTCTAACTTTTTCGTGTCCTCCATGCAACTTCCGTCAGTTCCGTCAGTTTGGGCTCTAACGCCGTCAAACTGCAGGTGTGAAAAGACAAAAATACTCTTAAGTCTAAATATGTTATTAATTTTTTTGAGCATCTTAACGACTTCAAATGAAAAAACTCAAAACTAGAAAGTTGTAGATCTCGTCGAGATCTATAATTTTCATATAAAAATTATTTTTATTTAATTCCACAAAAAAATATGATTTTTCTAAGATATATTAATCATATCAAATCATTTTTTTGCGGAATTAAATGAAAATAATTTTTATATGAAAATTATAGATCTCGACGAGATCTACAACTTTCTAGTTTTGAGTTTTTTCATTTGAAGTCATTAAGATGCTCAAAAAAATTAATAACATATTTAGACTTAAGGGTATTTTCGTCTTTTCACACCTGCAGTTTGACGGCGTTAGAGTCCAAACTGACAGAAGTGGCATGGAGGACATGAAAAAGTTGGAATAGTGGCGCTGAAGACCGCTGAACGTTTTCAGAGGCACATAGGGCATTACAATCTTTTTTAATGGCATACAGAGAATTGTCTCTTACTCCTGCCCTGTCCACTTCCCTGTCGCCATTTGAAAGCAAGGCCAAGATACCCAAGATGTACGTACAAACTTGCATGTCATGACTATATTGATTATGAGCTTCCTCATTGTAAGCTGTAAACAATATTCTGAAACTCCAAATAAACACTCAAACTGACATCGTACTCTGAAATATAAATTGAAAGCTAAAACAAGTGACGTGCCTTAGCAAATATAAATTGAAAGCTAAAATCTGCACCAATATTTAAATTATAGTCCTCTAGCTCACACACCAATATATTACATAGACGCCAGTAGCATAAAAAATGGACAAATAGTAGGTGCATGTATATAAAAATTGACAAACAGGAGGAGCAAAATCTAGCTATGATCTTGAACATTTCTCAGATGCTAATGATGAAGGCCACTTCACTTTTCTCTAATCATGTGTTGCTTCCGCCAAGTCCTCTACAAGTAACACAAAAGAAATGGTGGTGAGTTACAAGAATATGCAGCAGAACAGTGTGAAGTGTCATGCTTGATACCCATTTCATACATGAACTGATGAGTTGCATGCACATCTCCCTTATCTTTCTACAAATAAAATGGTCAAAACAAGTGGCTCACTCACCTCTCTATCACAAGATAAAGAAGGCTGAGACATAGTGCACATATATCATTCTGTTCTAGAGAGAGCTATTAGCAAACCTGATTATAGCCATTCTAGAGTGAGCTATTAGCAAATGTAGTATACTTATTAATTAAGCATTAAAACTGATCTAAACTGAACTCTGCTGCAGCAAAATACCTCTACAGAGGCAAGAGCTGACCTAAATGGTTCAAACTCTACTGCAGCAAAATTCTAGAGAGGGAGAGCAGCAGATTATCTCACATACTAAAATAGACAGCAGGATTTCAGACGAGCGCTATCTCAAATGGATTGCGCATTGGCTCAAACTGTGTGTGTCTACTAAAATGACATGAAGCACTGAAATAGACTGCAGACCAGTGAAGTGCTTCTATTACCTATGGCTATAGGCTAGAATCAACACAAAAAGTAGCATCACATTATAGTGTACTTCTCTTGCATCGGAACTTGAACCTCTGAGTTTTTTAACAAAATATTTTGGAGACCTATATTGGTATAAACAGTACAGTTCTCATCACATCTAGAATTCTGATAGACGCTACAATTTATACTTGTTAAAAGTTGTCATTTTGAAGTTTTGTACTCTCCATGATCACTTGTACTAAAAAGTTTAGCCGGTTATGACCTTATTAGTTGGAGAGATTTAGCAAGCACTTGTCTGAACTTCTTGTGCTAGATGATATGTGAGACATATATTCAGTGCATCTCGATATACAAGAATTTATACTCTGTTCAAATGTTAAGACTACACACACTAAACATGTAGATGCATATATGACATAATTTGGCCAAGCTGCCTATACATGTGTGCTTGCAGGTTTGCAAAAGCAAACCAAGTCTTATAATTTGGCCAAGCAGCCTATAACTCAATCGAATAGAAACCGACTGCTATTGGGAAGACAAACAACCTAATAAGTCATAAATGTACATGCACCAGAATTAGGCCGGCTGCTTACTTGCTAAAAACTATTGGACAAAAAATAACTTTTCCTCGGACAATGGTCCTTTTGTTCCCAAAAAACTTTGAACCATGGATTCTGATATATCCACATCTCCATATAAACCATGCATACTAATTCAAGTAAGCAACAACAACTCTACTGATTCACAACTTTTCTATGGAAAACACATGTTATGATTCACAACATTTCTATGGAAAACACTGGTCGTGATTCACAGTTTTTCAATGAAAACCACAGGTCAGGGCCCAGGAACATCTATTTAAGTAACTCTGAGTCAGGAGTGAATGCAATTAACTACAGGCAAAACTGCATAGAGAAGCTTGACCGAGACAACAAGATTAGGGTGGGATACTAATACTCTATAGTTCAGTAATCATTATAATGGAACAGGGTAAAAAACGAAAACCAAGGAAAAGAAAAGCCCGGGTAAGCGAACTATCAAAGTAGGCCTAAGGGTACTGTGCCTAATGGCCTGGAGAGGTGGTACCCTTTCTGAAGAATTGACCATTTGCGCTTTTACTTGCTCAGAAAGGCCTTCAAAGAAAATGGTGGGTAAGAATCGTGCTCGAAGAGTTCCAAATGTCATGTATGCAACAAGATGTAGAATACCAAAACTAAAATTTGAATTCAAGTGGACTGGTGAGCAGGAAGAACTCCTGAGAACAAAAGATACGTAAGCAGTCCTCTCATTGAACATCATATAGCATCACCACAGGACATTTTTTTAGAACCGAGGGCATATGCCCCATTTCCATTAGATGATAACGGAAATACAAAGAAGTTTAGAGTTCAGACAAGATAACAGAACAAGAGACTTCAGATTACACCATCAGTACCAGACAAATAAGCAAGACAAACATGGCAACTGAGACCCAGACATCAGCTAGATAACATCACCAGAGGACATTATTACACAATAATTATTACAAACTAGTACAACTGAAATCAACAAGATATTATTGGCGTGGAACATTAACATCACTAAATCTCTTCCTCTAACTTGCGTCCCGCCTAGGGTTTAGAGCCTGTCAGCCGCCCCGTCCAGAACAGACACTGCCCTGTCAACCGAGACGATGATGGAAATTATTCCCTAGGCTCGGGAGTTCCTTGTCTTCTATCTGTTCATCATCATCGAAGGCCCATTATAACACTACTACTATGAAAGCAAGATGCTAACAGCTTCCCGTGTCCACGGCATTGTTTGTAGCCGTTAGCTACGACTTCGGGCCAGGAGATCACGTTCGTGAGGTGCAATCACAAAGTATCCATGTACGCGTCAATGTGTTCAGTTGAAACCTTTTACTTTCCCATGAAGATATAGATTCAGACCATTTTCACTCGTTGAAAGCTATAATTTTTGACTTGGTATTAACACCAGATATGTAATTGAGTTAAACTAACCTTTACCATTATATGTAGTCCCTCCCATTCAATAGTAGAAATAACCCAACAAATTACTTTTAAGAGAAAGAATCCAGACTGTATCTTTACTAAGGAAATAAGTCATGAGGCCTGCAGACTTACTTGGCAAAAGCCAGTGGTCAGCAACAATAATACAAACCACACTTGGTAATCCATGTGTTTAAATATTGCTTCAATTCATAATTTCCAGAGGTATAGATATTGTCATTCTTGCTTTGCCATAGGTATACTCAACCAATTTGAACTGATTTGAACGGTCATTCATGTGTTTAAATATTGCTTCAGTTCATAATTTCTAGAGTTATATATATTGTCATTCTTGCTTTGCCATAGTAGGTATACTTAACCTATTTGAACTGATTTGAACGGTCATCCATGTGTTTAAATATTGCTTCAGTTCATAATTTCCAGAGTTATATATATTGTCATTCTTGCTTTCCCATAGGTATACTTAACCAATTTGAACTGATTTGAACGGTCATCCATGTGTTTAAATATTGCTTCAGTTCATAATTTTCAGAGTTATATATATTGTCCTTCTTGCTTTGCCATAGGTATACTAAACCAATTTGAACTGATTTGAACGGTCATCCATGAGTTTAAATATTGCTCCTGTTTATAATTTCCAGAGATCAAGGCCGTACACAAGGCCCATAGTCGAAAAAACCACATCATTATTAAAAATAATATGATTAGAAAAAGATTAATAATATGAAACATAAAAAATCATCTAGTGTACTAACTGATAGACCTGTGTTTCTTTGTATGGCAGTTTCCTAGTGGCTTTGGCGGCTGTCCAATCCGTGTGGTCATTCGGGCTCGCAATTATGGACATCGATACAATGTTGATAAGCAACAATGCTTCCCAAAACCACTGGTTCTTCCAGATGGTTAAGTTTGAGATGCGGTAAGCAGTTATTTGCGTTGTTTTTTTTGTTTTCGGTTATATATCCATTTCAACCGATTTAATTATTAATCTAGAACTCTCTGGCCATGCACAGATCACTGGTGCGGCCATGTTCTGTGCTGCAAGCGCATCTTCTGGAGTCTTTCTGTTCCTCCTCTACGACCGTATGTCATGCCTCACAGAGCACTGTGCTTAGTTCGAAGCCGCCATAACACGAGCGTTCATGAGCTTCGCTGCTCTTGTGTCATCCATGGTGGCAAACTGGCTAACCTAGAGTGCAGGGCCTACTGAAGCAATGTTTCGGATCGAACGTATTGTCCTCTTTTTAAACTTGTCCGACATCGTTTTTGCGGCCCACCGCAGCGCTGCCCTGCTTGCCGACAAAAGGGTGGAGCAAGCCGCCGAAGACATGGGCGAAGAAGATACAATATCGTTCGAGGTAACTCGGTTTTTTTTGCCCATAGGGGCATGTGCCCCCACCCCATGCACCATTGGATGTGCATGGAGATGTGTGCTCAAAGAGAGACAATCTACTAGTGTCTCTCTCATGCTGGCATTAGAATTAGATTAGCTGCTGGATACGACCTATGAGTCAATGGATGCACACAACGCAATTTGCGATTTACACGACACGGAGTTTTCGATCTGAATTCAAGACAAGCTCCATTATTGCAAGGTACCATAGCCTAGACATATATCGCACAAGAGGAAATAGCTTGTGGATGAAGATTCATGGTGGTCATCAGCAACCCCATAGCTTGGTGACGCTATTTTCACATGGTGCACTTTGAGTCTAGAATGCCAAGAGCAAGTTCACGAGTTCAACGTGCCCAAAGTTGCTAACTCGGATGGGATAGGCACCTTGAATGGTCTAGTATCATGAAAACTAGGCGTCAAAAGATGAGAGGGTCGGCAGAATAGTTTGCTTCATTGTGAAGCTCCATGTTTTGCACTTGTTTGTGTGTGTATACTTTTTGTTTGTGTGTGTATATATACACTTAGTTGTTTAATTTGTGAAGCTGATGTTGTCAGTGTTAAAATTTGTGAGGATTGATCAAAAGCTATGACGAAATTCTGTTACGATGTCACAAAATTAAAACGAGACTATCTACGTATGTCACTTTTTTTTACACACAATTATTCCTCGATGACACACGTGTATTAACCTCGCTGATGTCTTCCCCATCAGATACCAGATATACTCGGTACGTACGAAGGTTAGAGAGTACGTGCTTACACGACGACGATGACACGTGAGACGGAATACGGTAGCTGACGTGACATAGAAAACGAGCACAAGACTTCGCTAGGAGATTTGTTATGCTTGGGGTTGACTAGCTTGCGTTGTGACGTGCATCAGGCCATCAGCCGATAGCTGAGGATTATTAGTCATATTGATTGGAATCGATTGAGAATGGAGCGCACTTAGGAAGGGCCGATGGGGTTAAGATCGAACGAGAAGGTTGAGATGACCCTGTCTGCTTTAGGGTAGATTGGGTGAGGGCCGCTGGGGCTCATCTGCGTTTTCTCCCCTGGTTCTATTGATGCGAGGTGGCCTCAAGCTCTTCGAGGGCCGGCCTTCAAACCCCGGTCGGTCATTTGCTCATGTTGAATGAGGCGACTGCCGCTTCATGACGCAACACGGAGCGTTGTGATGCATCAATTGCATATGCGATGCTTCGGATATATGTGATGAATGAATGACTGTATGAATGAATGTGTGAATGCGTGTATGAGAATGGATAAATAAATGAATGATCATGCATTAGAAATATAAAGTAAGAGGAATTGGTAGAGTTACCTTGATGACCCAAGTGATAGGCTTGATGAGTTTTTTATCAGATATGTCTGAATGGGATCCATGCTCGTCGTTCATGATGGAGTCGACATGGCCCACATGGGGCATCCCTCTGCTCCTTACCTATCTCTCAGCGTTCGCCTAAGTCGTTCGATCGACTCAGGAAGCCCGTTGGTCTCTCCTAGGTAGAGATCCCGTTGTTGGGCCCTTCCAAGTCTTGCCTAGGAAAGCGGAGGGCCACGGTGGTTCCTAAGTGAGAGAGGGTAGAGCGAGGAAGAGGAGAACTCACAAATCTATTTTGTGAATCCGGAGCGTAATGTCGAGCTAGAGGCCATCCAATGTGGATGAGTCGATGCTAGTCGCCTTCGCTGGGAAGGAGCTACTTCCGCCGAAAGAGGTGGCGCACTAGAGGGCTCCTACAGGGGAGGATTTCCTACGACCTCAGGCCGGCGAGGTCATCTCCTTCCTCGCCTTCCATGAGCACAGGCTAGGATATCCCACGCATTGGTTCCTACGTGAGCTCCTCAATGAGTGGGGCCTGGAGCTACAGCACCTCAATCCGACTGGGGTGCTGCACGTCATGGGCTTCGTTACCGTCTACAAGGCCTTCCTCGGGATGGAGCCGCATGTGGACTTCTTCTGGTGAATCTTCATCGGGCAGGCCTTGTCGGAGGGGAAGCTGGCCAGGACCATGTCGGTTGGTGGCTTTGCCTTGCTGAAGAAGCCGAGCTTGTTGGGCTCCTACCCTGCATACACCCCCTATGACTCCAATCGGGGGTGGCATGGGGAGTGGTTCTTCATAAGGAACCCAATGGAGGCGTTGTTCTCGCCGTTCACCAGAAGGAGACTAGAGAGGTGAGAGAGCTGGTCGTGGGGCCTGTCCAGCTGGTAGAACAAGCTAGAGATCATCAGGGTGGAGCTCCAGAAGCTGTTGTAGCATGGCCTCGATGGGGTGCGGGTGTTCCACACCTTCTTTCACCATTGGGTCACCCTGCTGGCAGAAAGGATGTGGCCGATGTGGCTATACACTGGCCCGACAGACCCCGACCGCGCGTCGCCGGTGGAGTTGGCGAAGGACGAAGTCTGGAGCCGACTCGACCGGGTGCTGCAACTAAAGGCCCAGGAGACCGATGAAGGAAAGCCCGGACCTCTACATGTCGGGAAGTTGCCCAATCTGGTATGTTCTCCTTTCCTTATTCTGTGTCCCTTCCGATCTCGCTCTTCTATGATTTGACTTCAAGTCATTTGTTTCGCAGGGACTCACCGGTTATAAATCCCGGCCACACCTTCCGAAGGGGCCAGAGGGCGTGGCTTGGTAGGTGGCCCTGAAGGAGGCAGTGGACGACAGGAAGAAGAAGAGAGCTGAGAAGGCTCGAAGGAGACACCAGAAGGAGCAGGATATCGCCTGGCGCATGTGGGCCTACGAGAATCAGAGCGATGTTGAGACGGAGCTTGAGTTAGAGGACCCCAAGGAGATGGGTGATGACGTGATCTCCTCCGAGAATGAGGGAGGTCATCGTGACCTCAGTGGAGCATCGCGAGTCTACGGTTGCATCCACCGGTGGTGGGTGGGAGGCAGAGAGGCACGGCGATGTTCCTGCACCAAGGAAGTGCGCTGTGAGCTCAGACACCGTCGGCGAGCAGGAGGTGAAATGGACATGGTTGCCGCGGCCTTCGGAGGCATCGCCGGCCTTGTCCCCACCTGCTCCGGGCGCAGTGGGGCAGGCCAGGCGGTTGGAGGAGCGGGCTCACACCCATGCATCTTCGAGGCTAGTGCCGGCGCATGACCCACAATAGGGGGACGCCCCGCCAGCTACTCCGGTCGGCACACCAAGAGCTGGCGGTCGCGGTGACTCACGGGCTGATCGAGAGCCGGCCGAGTCAACTCCCCCCGGTCGAGGTGAGGGGGCGTGGCTCATGACCTGTGAGTGGCCCTCATCCGGTGGGCCCATTGCCAGTGGGTCAAGGTTTTAGAGCCCAGCCGCTTGTGTCCCGATATGTATTCTTTGTTTCTTTTCGATCTCATAGTTTGAGTTTTTTAGCATGACTGACCTATACTTGTTTGACAGCGGCTAGATATTGATGGGGTTGAGCATCGCCCTGCCTCCCATGCGGGAGGAGTGGAGGCCCACCTTGCAGCGCATCGCGATGAGTGGTGGGGAGAGTAGGGTGGCGACGGTGCGACCTTCCCCTCCGGGGGCTACGCTGTCCCGATTGGTCGTAAGTACGGTGGCAGTGGTGGCGATGGTGTTGGTGGTGATCCCAGTGGTAATGGCAGAGGCTAGGTCAGAGGTGACCCTCATGATCCCTCCTGCACTGGTTATGGTAGAAGAGGGGAGGGAGACCGGGCTCCATGACTCGCCCTCCTAGTCAGAGCTATCGGGGTAAGGGGGAGACGCGGCCAGACCGAAGGCAGAGCAACCACCGATGGGCCATGAGGTCGAGGAGGTGGAGATTCCCTGCCCCAGCGAGGTAGGCACCAGGGTGGAGCCACCGGCCATCCCGCCATCGCAGGAGCTAGCGGTGGTCCAGTCATCGGTGGGGCCTTCCAACAGGTTGGGGGCGACCACTGACCTAGTGTGGCCCTACCCTGGTGACCCGAGGAAGGCATGGTTCATCCTTTGGGATGAGGAGGAGGTGCAGCTCTAGGACATACTTGGAGGGACAGGACTTGCCATGGAGTCTGATCTCGCCCAAACTAGGGTGAAGCTCGAGGAGGCCTTAGAGCGGGTCAAGGTCATCCATCAGGTGGTTACAGTCTACCTACCCTGTGTCGTAGAGATAGGTTTTCTGTGTTTGTCCTTGATTCCTTGGTCTTTCACTGGTTGCCTCAGCATGCTTGCTTGTCGTTTGCAGGGTCTGGAGGAGGTAGTGGCAGGGTGCGATCGGTCGAAATGTTTAAAGCAAAGTCACGTAAGGTAATTAAAGGAATGGACTACCCTTTCGTTCAGGTAAAAAAACATTTACCATATGATAGTAAAAAAGAGAGGTGGTATCGCACCCCCGTGGAGCCCCCGAGCGACCCAGGCCAAAAGTGTTCAGGCTAGGGTGCTTTGTAGGAGCAAACGTTGAATGAAACAAAGCAGTAAAACTAAATTTTTAGGGGAAGAAACGACGTAACTGTTCGATGTTTCAAGTGTTGGTGAGATCTTCGCCTTTGTCGTCCTTCAGTCGATAGGCACCCGGTCCGATCACTTCGGTAACCGTATAGGGTCCTTCCCAAGGCAAAGAGAGTTTGTGTTTCTCCTATGTTGATTGAGTCCTTCGAAGCACGAGGTCTCCGACCTTGAGGATTCTCCCTCTGATTTTTCTTTTGTGGTACCTACGGAGAGTTTGCTGGTAGCAAGTGGAGCAGATGACGGTTGTCTCGTAGGCCTCCTTGAGCAGGTTGACTGCATCTTGCTGAGCCTCCGTGGCTTAGTCATGGTCGAAGGCCTTCACTCTTGGGGCGCCATGGTTGAGGTCGGAGGGCAGTGCTGCTTCAGCTCCGTAGGCTACGAAGAAGGGTGTGAACCTTGTGGATCGGTTTGGGGTCATTCTCAGGCTCTAGAGGATCGCTGGGACCTCTACAACCCATCACCCGGCGTACTTGTTGAGTCAGTCGAAGATGCGTGGCTTAAGTCCTTGGAGGACCATGCCATTGGCGCGCTCGACCTAACCGTTAGTACGTGGATGTTCGACCGAGGCCCAGTCGATCCTGATGCCATATCCATCATTGAAGTCCAGGAACTTATACCTGGTGAAGTTAGTTTTGTGGTCAGTGATGATACAGTTAGGAACATCAAACCGGTAGATGATGTCGAGGAAGAACTTGACCACCTCTTCCGAGCGAATGTTGGTGATGGGCTTGGCCTCTATCCACTTGGTGAATTTGTTGACCATCATGAGCAGGTGAGTGAAGCCGCCTAGGCCCTTTTTGAGGGGTCCTACCATGTCGAGGCCCCATACCATGAACGGCTAGGTGATGGGCATGGTTTGGAGCTCCTATGCTGGCAAATGAGTTTGCCGAGCATAGAACTGGCATCCTTCACACCTGTGGACGACCTCCTCTGCATCTCATAGCACGGTGGGCTAGTAACAACCTTAACAAAAGGCTTTTCTGACCAGCGACCTTAGGGCCATGTGGTGTCCACAGATTCTAGCATGGACCTCGAGGAGGAGCTGCTTGCCTTGGTCGGTAGGGACGCACTTCATGAGTACCCCTGATGGGCTTCGTTTGTAGAGTTCGTTATCAATCGCGATGAATGTCTTGGCGCATCGAGCGATCCATTGCGCTTCAGTCCTTTCTGATGGGAGAACCTCCTCGAGGAGGTAGGTGAGTAGCGGCGCTCACCAGTCGGCTTGATCGAGTGCTACCATGGCGACGTCGGCAGGCGGCGTCATCATGGGGGCACCGAGGTTGGAGCCCCCGAGCGTCGGGTTGGCATCGGGGTGTGTCTGGATTGGATCTTGCAGGATGCAGGTAGATGGTTCATGAAGGTTGTTGATGAAGACCCCATCCAGATACGGAACCCGCCTGGTAGCCAATTTTGCGAGAAAATCGGCGGCATCGTTGTCCTTTCGGGGGACATGGTGTAGCTCGACCCCTGGAATTTATCCTCGAGCTTGCGCACCTCCTGGCAGTATGCTACCATGAGGAGGCTTTTGTAGGAGGATTCCTTCATGACTTGGTCGATGACCAACTCCAAGTCGCCGTGAACGTAGAGTCACGTAGCGCCGAGCTCGATGGCGATGCACAGTCCATTGATGAGGGCCTCATATTCTGTGGCATTGTTTGAGGCCAAAAAGTGGAGGTAGATTGCGTAGCGGAGCCTACTCCTATCTAGGGAGATTAGAACCACTCTAGCCCCCAAGCCGGGCGCCATTATGGACCCATCAAAGTATATCATCTAGTACTCGTGGGTGACGTCTGGGGTCGGGAGCTGGACCTCCATCCATTCAGCAACAAAGTCCACAAGAGTCTGAGACTTAATAGTGATATGGGGGATGTACCTGATGTCATGGCCCATTAGCTTGAGTGCCCACTTGGAGATTCATCCCGTGGCGTAGCAGTTGCGAATGATGTCTCTAAGCGGGTATGAAGTGACAACTGAGACTTCGTGGTCGGTGAAGTAGTGCAGGAGCTTTTGGGTCGCCATCAGCATGGCATATAGGAGTATTTGCACCTAGGGGTACCAGACGTTGGGGTCAGTGAGTACCTCCCTGATGAAGTATACGGGTCGTTGGACCTTAAGGTGGTGTCCTGGCTCCTCCCTTTCGACGACTAGGGCGGCGCTCACCACATGGTTGCTCACCGCAACGTAGTGGAGGAGGGGTTCTCATTCCTATTTGGCCGGGAGCTAGGTCTCGATCCACACCGTCTTGGTAGGGTTGCTAGGGTCGATCCCCACCGCCTTAGTTTCTTCGAGTGGGCGGAAGGTAGTCGAGGAGGTTGCTTTGTTGTAGTCTGAGATTGCTAGGGTCGACATCTCCCCGAGCCATGGGAGCTCGGACAAGTTGATGATGGTAGTGGCAAGCTCGTAATGCTCGTGGTCACACGTGTAGGCGTGTGAAAAGGTGCTACCCATAGTGATGACGTCGTTCGATCCCGGCATCTTTAGCTTCAGGTAGGTGTAGTTGGGGACTACCATGAACTAGGCATAGCAAGGCCGCCCCAAGATGGCATGGTAAGACCCCGGGAAGTCCACCACATTGAAGGTAAGCGTCCGTTTGGTTGGGCTTTTGGCTTTGGCTTTTGGCCCTAAAAGCCAAAAGCCCAACCAAAGGGGCTACTTTTGGAGGCTGCTTTTTCAGAAGCAGCTGTTTTTTCGTAGTACATTTTTGAAAGCTGGTTTGACCCTGCTTTTGGCTTTTGGCTTTCTGCTTTTCAAAATTGGTGGAATAAAAAGCTCTTCCATAGTTGTTTCAAGAGAGCTAAAGATAGAAGATATATTTTATACTTGTTTAACCAAATAGCTTTTAGCTTTTCTACAGCTCACAGCCCACAGCAGCTTTCCCACAGCTCATAGCTCATATCAGCTTTTTCTCACAGCCACAGCTCAACCAAACACACCCTAAGTACCTTCGAGCAGAAGTTGGCTCGGTCGCCAAATGTGACGGGCAGGTCGATTTGCCCGAGCAGGTATGCGTGCGCTCCTAGGATCATGCCGTAGAAGGAAGAGCTCACCGGGCGGAGCTCCGATCGGGGGATGCGCATGGCGTCAAGGGTGTCGACGTAGAGGATATTGAGGCCGCTGCCTCCGTCCATCGATGCCTTGGTGAGGGGCTTCTTGCGGATGATGGGGTCGATGATGAGTGGGTAGTGACCCGGTCTGGCGACATGGGAAGGATGGTCCCTCTAATCAAAAGTGATCGGAGATTCTGACCAGCGAAGAAAGGTGGGGACGGCCGTCTCGGCGACGCATGCCTCTTTGTAGCACACTTTGTGCTGATGCTTGGAGTAGATGGCATCGGATCCCTTGAAGATCATGATGCATTCCTCGGGGTCAGGAAAGCCATCCCCCTCCTTGCTTGTCGCGCCTCTTTTCTTGGTTGCTGCCTCCTTGCCCTTTCCTTCTTTTGGCCCACCGACCTGTTGCAGGAAGCGCTTGAGGAGCTCGCAGTCCTTATAGAGGTGCTTGACGGGGTAAGCGTGGTTGGTGCATGGGCTATCCATGAGCTTGTCAAAGTGATCGGGATGGCCCTACTGGGTCTGCTTGCCCGCACGATCAGCCATGGTGACCAACACAGAGTTGGCGAGTCAGTGCCAATCCTTCTTATTCCTTTTGCCCCTCTATGTGGAGGGGCCCTTGTCTTGATCCTCGTGCTTGGCCTTACCCTTGTCCTGACCTCTGTTGAAGACTGCTCTGACCACCTCCTCATCGGAGGTGTGGTTCGTGACGATGTCGAGCAGGTCGCAGGTGGTTCGAGGCTTCAGACAGCCAAGCTTATGGATCAGGGACTCACATATTGTCCGATAGAGGAATGCACTGATGATGTCCGTGTCAATGACATCAGGTTGGGAGTTGCATTGTTTTGAGAACCTATAGATGTAATCCCGTAGGGACTCATTGGGCTCCTATTAGTAGCTCTTGAGGTCCTAGGAATTCCTAGGGCGGACATACGTCCCCTAGAAATTCCCGACGAAGATCCTCTTAAGGTCCGCCCAGTCACGGATGCTGTCATGCGGGAGGAATTCGAGCCATGCTCGAACATGTTCCCACAAGCAGATAGGGAGGTACTGAATGATGAAGTGGTCATCATCCACTCCTCTGGCTCGGTAGGCGAGTCAAAAGTCTTTAAGCCATATACCGAGGTTGGTCTCCCTGGTATATTTGGTGATGTTGGTAGGCGGTCGGAAGCGCTATGGGAACAATGCTCTCTATATGCGTCAGCCAAAGGCCCGTGGTCCTAGGCCATCTAGGCTAGGACTCTGGTCGTTGGGTCGATGACCATGTCTAGGGTGCATCTCACTGGTCCCCTCGATGGTCTGGCCAGAGCCCATGCTGCCTACTCTCACCGTCGCCTGATGGATGTCATCGTCATGATGGGCCTGACGCCGATTGTTGATGATGCTACGAGCATCTCGATTCGGCCCGAGTCATTCATGCACAGGCGGCCTGTGTGGAGCAGGCATCGGGTCAGGTCATAGCGCAGCTACAATCTCCTATTCCATGCCCAGCGGTTATAGTAGTGAGCGGATGGAGCGATTCGACTGGTGCGTCCCCACTCCCCTGATGGGGAGAGAGGCCACGAGTTGGTGTCGCAACGTGGAGCTCTCCACCTGTTGAACGGCGGTGATCTCCACCAGTGCCCAGAGGTTCCGATGGATCGCCTGCTCCTATGGGTCGATAGGCTCGGGAAGGCCACGTAGAAGCATCACCACAAAGGTGATGTTCCGGCCAGCCCGAGCAAACTATGGGGGATTGTTCCCCCCATCCATGATGTTGAGCTAGACCTGGTGGGCACGACCCCAGGCGCTGCTCACTGTGTTACATGCATGGGGTGTAGCGTGCTGTGCCGAGCGTGCTGACGCAGTTGGTTGCTGGTTCTGCCACCTTTGTCGTAGCTCCTCGTCGTGCTCTTGTGCACACGCGAGGGCCTTCGCGTGAGGGTCCAGAGGGGTGTAGGTTTCTAGAGACTTCGCCACCACCGGTGGCTGTCCGGGGGCATCTGCTATAGCGCACTCTCGGGATAGAGGGTGGCTTGGCACCATGACATCACCGATGTTGGAGCCATCGCTCTCAACATCGTCGTCCATGAGGTCGTGAAAAGAGGTGGGAGCATAGCTCGCCATCCCTAAGAATTCAGATGTGAGAGGGGGCTACGCCAGCATCCTTTGGAGCCTTCAAGCATACACGTCCATGGGGGATGCGAGGCCATAGGGGAACTAGTCATATGGCGGTCATGGCAGGGACAACGGGGTCCCTCCGGAGAGTCAACAGAAAATATGAAAAAGCGAGTAAAGAACAATGTGTACATTACTCACAGTGGGGTTTGAGCCCAGCATGGGCTCGGAGCAAAGCACAGGTGCCTCATCGTTGAGGTCGCTGGGTCGCCCGGTGTCGACGGAGGGTGCTCCTCCTTCGATGGGTGCTGGGACAAGTGCCTCCTTGTGGAGGTGAAGCACGCCGAGCTGGTCAGCGATGAAGTCCAGGCTTCCAAAGATGAAGGTCTGGGATGGCTCGAAGACAGGAGGAACCCACATCCTAATAGGTGGGAGTGCTGGAAACTCTAGCGAGCTGAAGTGAGTCTTATCGCTTGAGCCCACCATGCCAAAGACGGCGGAAAGGTGGGCCATCCGATGACTAAAAGCGTGAACGTACGGCGTCCTCCCCACGGACGGCGCCAACTGTCGGTGCAAAAAGTGACCAACACATAAATATTTGTAGTTTTGCTGTACGTTGTGATTGGATGTGGCCTAACACTCAATGACACATGGTTTATATTGGTTCAGGCAACGTGCCCTACGTCCAATTTGAGTCGGTCGGTGACTTTATTCTTGAGCCTAGGTGCTCAAAGTTTGCTGTGGGGTTACAAACGAGAGGGAGTAAGATGGGAGGTATCAGAGGTCTGGTCGGACTCCAGACCGAAGTGCCAAGAGTGACGGGACCTCCGATGTGCGCTTAAGTTTTTGAACGTATGCTCTGTTTGGCTTTAGAGTTTTAGAGCCGAGCAGAGAGAATTGGAGTGATTCGTTGGCTATTTGTTGGGATCCTTGGTCATTCAGATTGATCCCCTCCCCTTTTGGAGAGAGCGCATCCCCTTTTATAGATAAAGGGGATGACTTTACAAGAGAGAGTGTGAGAGAAAGAGTGTGTGTGTATGCTAACTAGTCTTGTTGCCCACGCCGTCGGGTACAAGGCGGTTTGTCGACGCCCATAACACTGTTGATGTTCAGATGCATGTGGTAGGTTCCATTGTCTTCTTCTAGTATGGCAGATGTTGGTGCCTACCATACTATAGGATAAATGCTGGTGCCCACAACATTGTTCATGTTCTGACATGTCTGGAAGGTTGCGGTGGATCCTTCTAACATGGCCTGATAGTACTATCATATAGGTGTGCAGGGTATGGCCCTTGATATTATGGTTGACTAGAGTGCCCTGCCTTACTTGCTATGTCCATTTCCTAGGCCTTCACCGAGCGGGCGTCCCCAGTCGGTCGTTCCCCAGTCGGCTCTAGCCTCCCGGTCGGAGAAGAGCTATAAGCAGAGGTTCGATGTACTCCTAATTAGAGAAGCGAGTCGGAGTCAGACGTGAGCATCATCCCTTCTTGGCCAGGCCTTCCGGTTGGAGAGGTGGGCCGGAGTCGAAGGCGATGGAAGCGAGTGCCATTCCTCCTTGGCTAGGCCTTCCGGTCGGAGAGGCGGGCCGAAGTCGAAAGCAAGCGCCGGAGTCGAAGGCAAGCTGGCCAGGCCTTCTAGTCAGAGAGGCGGGCCGGAGTTGAAGGCGAGCGTCGGTCCTGCTTAGCCAGGCCTTCCGGTCGGAGAGGCAGGCTAGAGTCGGAAGCGACAGAAGCGAGCGTCGTTCCTCTTTGGCTAGGCCTTCCGATCAGAGACTGGATCGCCCCTGGCCTGTCGTTAGGTTTTTGGGCTGGCCTAGGAGTTACGCGTCGTTCGCAACATCGTTTGCTGGGCTCAGCTTTTTCTTGGAAGCAGGTCCATGAGGGACCCCGGGTTTATGAACCCAACACTGTGGTTAAGCGACAAGCAATTGAAGCATTTGCCTTCTACATGAATGAAGAACTTTGACTTCCTCTTAGCTTGTGCACTGGTCTAAAACTATAAGCAATAGTATCCTAGGCTTGCTCTGTTCTCATACTCTTTGCCCCACAATTTTGGTAGGTGACCCTTTCTCTATGAACTTGAGTCATCTGTGTTCCGATTCCACCAATAATATGGGAGAGCCTTAGTCCACCCAGCATCACTGTCTTCCAAAATTGCTTTTCTTGAAATTGCCTGATGCAGCAGCTTATTTGGAGCAAAGGCTGCAGTGAAGCCATTGGGCGTAGACCTGACATCAACCTTGGGATGTTTAGCTGAATGGGCTCTCTCTTCTTCTTCCACCTCTGCCACCTTCACCTCATAGCACCATTTCTCTTTCTCTTTACAGGAGAGCCTACCTCTAAGAAGCTCTTCTTGAGCGATGTTGGGCTGTTGCAAGTTGGGGTTAATGGCGTCCATACTCTAGCCTGATGCATTTGGTGGATTGGGGTGCTTTTGGAGCAAATCTTGAACTATCGGGTCCATTTTTGGGTTTGTGATGTGACCGAACGATTGCCTTCGCTGCCTTGAGTGCAAGAGAGTTTGCAAATCCTTGGTAAGATCTGGGAGAAAACCCTTGAAGGGAAGGTTCTAGTTCATGGTTGGGCATTGAGTTTTTCTTTTTCTTCACCTTCTCAATCATGCATTCATCTCTATGTCTCTGCCCCAAGTGGAGCTGTGAAGTGAAGTGGGACTTCTACCGACACGTTTTCGTTAGGAATAACTAGAAAGGAGATAATAGGAGTATGTAGTGGAGGTGCTCCTTCTGCTATTTATTTACGTGTGATATTAGGTTCATTCTAAATCAAATACTCCTATTTCAAACTTTGACCATTAATTTTGAAAAAAGTAGTTTGACAATATATGAATTTATCGGTGTTTTTGACCACCGACGAGTAAATTTGTATTTACACATCTGGCTCGGATGGTGTGCTCAGAGGACATAAGGGTTTATACTAGTTCGGGCAAAACATCCCTACATCTAGTTTGTTGTTGCTCGTGTTACCAGCACTTGGTTTGCAGTAGGGGTTACAAATAGATGAGAGAGGGAAAGGATCCCAAGTCTCTGGTGAAAGGAATGAACGGGTGCTGAGAGCTCGATCATCGCTTAGTTGTGTGCTTGTGCCGTGCTCTTGTGTTTTTATCTTGTGGTTCGGTCTTGTGTGGATCTGGATCCCCTCATGGGGCGCCCTGCTTTCACTTTTATAGGCCAAGGAAAGCGCGGGTTATAGCGGAGGAAAAGGAGAAGAACGAGAGAGAGGAAGGCATCTAGGATCATCGGGTCCTTCTTCTTCTTCGTGCAGGTCCCACCAATCCTGTAGATGTTAACAAGGATGGCTCCACATCGTGGCCCTATCCATCACTAGCGCCATGCGTAGGCGTCATCTGCCGATCATGGCATTCCATCCCGTCCCGGCGGATGTCGTGGTGAACTGACGCGCCTGTCAGCGTTCATACGAGGGTTAGGCAGAACAACACTGGTACGCCCAACAATGTTCTTGATGTGAATCCTCAGGTATGGCCCATCATGGCCTCGGGTTACATCGAGTTGTGTCCGTCTCTTCCCTGGTGTCAGAGTTTTGACCTAGGCCTATACGCCTAGACCTGGAGTGGTTGGCACTGATATGGGTCCCCATCGTGCGAGATAGAGCCTACGACCCTTTGGAGTTGGGCGAGACGGAGCCCACGACCATTGGGGGTCGGACGAGCTGGAGCACGCTCCTAAGGGTCGGGTGAGGCGGAACCTACGGCCTCGGGGTCGGGCGAGATGGAGCCCACGGCCTTGGGCGATACCCCCGCAGCCTCGAGGTCAGGCGAGACAGAAACTGCATCCTTGGGGTCAGATGAGACAGAGCCCATACCCAAGGGGTTGGGCAAGACATGTTAATACGTCTTGCTCTGTCCGGAGAAGTCAGCGTGGGCGCTAACTCCCTTGCTTTGGGTATCCCTAATATCGATACCTGGCAGAATTATATAGTATAAAAGTATTATGACCTAGCAAATAAATGATATGAATTCCCTCTTAAATCTCCTCTTCCACTCCACTAACCAAACAAGAGATTATGACAAAAAAAGCAATGCTATCAATTTTTACCACTAATTCTTATACCACTTCCAACATAAGGAGTAGTTGTTAACACATCGTATGTTCTAGCAATTCTTCACATAATGGATGGGAACATACCACATGGAGACTCCATGAGGATCTACCATGGATTCACGACATGTGTCCATGTGCCACTAATCAGCATGTGCAGCTAGAAACAAAAATAATTCCATAAATTTAAAAGAACCATAGCTCTTTCAGTCAATGTTTACTTACATGTACTGTGAGCCTGTCAGATTCTCATGGCGCGGAGATTACTCCAATTTCTTTAGTACTTCTCTTGTCGCGATTAGGTTGCTTTCAAGGTTTTTAACTTGACTTGAATCGGACTTAAGTAACTGTGATATTCCAGGTATTGGTCGACTTTTGCTATCAAGGTTGCGCTTATTTTTCATGGAACCTGACATATATTGTACATTAGGCTATAGTAATTTTTGTGTAATAGGCTCTTCCGGTCTTGCAATAGCAGTCATCTTACTTAGGTGCTCTTTGGTTTAGCAAAAGGTGCCGGCACCGTAACGTAATCAGCTATCGGCGCTAGAGCATCTCCAACAGCCCCTCAATACAACTCCCCCAATAAGATGGTATTGGGGTAGTCCAATACCACTTTTCTAGATTTATTGTGGGAGATGCTGCATCAGTACCCCAATATATCTCCTCCAATACCCATATAAAAGGTGGGTCCCATAGGAGTGTAAGAGAAAATATGGCTAAAAAGTGGTAGCTGGGATGGTCCCCATGGTATTGGGGGAGTTGTATTTCCCCCTTTCTTTGAGGGGAGATGAGGAAAATATTGGTGGCCACCAAAAAAAGAGAGAGGTATTGGGGAACTGCTGGAGCAAGGAAAAAGTAAAGTTGTCCTCAATATGACAGTTTTATGGAAATAGGGGAAGGTATTGGGAAACTGTTGGACATGCTCTTAAAAGTTCCATGGGAACAAAAACCGCTATTTGTTTGGTTCACCTTGGGAGTGTGAGTGATTTCCATTTGCCCTTCTTCTTTCTTCTCGTCCTTGGAAAGAAGATGACTTCTCCTTGGTCAAGCAATGGCGGGGGTCTCATCGCTAGGGCCAGCGCTGTGTCGAGCACCTCAGGCACAAGTGCAGATTTGCGGCCATCGGGCTTCGTCTCTAGAGGTCAGGCCATGGCAGGCATCTTAGAGGCTTGGACACGGTCGTTGGCACCTTGATAGTGGGAGATGTCACTGTAAGATTCTTAGGATTAACTAGGAGTAGATCTAGCAGGTGGAACCTTTTCTATTTGAGATAGAACACATAGATCCATCCTAGAACATGAACTAGAGATAGAAACTAGAGAGAAAAGGAGAGGGGTACATAGGTAGCTGACCATCAGGCTTGGTGGAGGAACTAGCCATGGCGGTGAATATGACACCAATGAGTCGACGGTCGATGGAGAGGGGTGAGCACGATGCAGTAGCGGTGGCGTCCTGGCGGCGATAAGGCGGTGGCGTTTCCCGTCACTCATAGCGCACCCTCTCTAGATTAGATTAGGGTTGTAGGTGGGGTATAGGCGGCGTTAGTGAACATTGTGCTGTGAGCCCTGGCCTCTACCTCCTTTATATAGCGCTGCACGACAGGAGCCCACCAGCCATATGTGCGGCTAGGCACCCTCAATCAGGGCGCGGGATCAAGGCCCGACTCGACCGTTGGACCGAGTCGGAGGAGATCAACCTAACATTCTCCTCCTTAATCTCAACTTATGACTTAAACTTAAAATACTTATCTCATCCCATTCCATCATAGATTAGTGTACCATTGGATTAACAGCTACAATACACCTCTCCATTTTGAAACAAATTCTCAACTAGGCCCTTATTGTCCAGGGATCATAGGCTTTTCCATAAACCCATTCCGGCTAAGTGTACTCTGAACACATTGGGCGGTAAGCCTTTTGTAAGCAGATTTGCAAGCATTTTTTTTGTACTTACATGTTCGAGACTAATAGAATGATCCTAGACTTTATCTTTCACAACATAAAACTTTATGTCAATGTGCTTGGCAGCACCATTTGACTTATTGTTGTGAGCATAACATAATGCTGGCTCATTGTCGCAGTACAACTTGAGTGGCCTATGAATGTCGTCGACCACTTTCAACCCGGGCATAAATTTCTTTAGCCAGTTCACCTGTCCCATGGCCTTATAACATGCTACAATCTCGGCATACTTGGAGCTTTTCCACGATATAGCTCCTCCTGCGAGAGTAAATACATAGCATGATGTGGACTTTCTATCATCTACATCTCCCGCAAAATCTAAATCTGAATTCCCCTCTATATGTAGGGAATTAGATCTTCTGTACATTAGCATGAGGCCTTTTGTGTCTTGCAAATAACGCAAAGCCTTCTTTACCATTCTTCAGTGTTCTATTCCTGGATTACTCTAATATCTGCCAAAATTCTTGGTAACAAAAGCTAAGTCAGGGCGTGTACATACTTGAGCATATTGTAAGCTTTCGACAGCTAAAGTATATTGAACCGTTTTCATTCGATCAATCTCATATTGGTTCCTAGGACATTGAAATTCCTCAAAACTATCACCCTTGACTATAGGAGCAGATGAAGGCTTACACGCATGGATACTGTATTTCTTTAGAACCTTTTTTAAGTATGCCTTTTGCGATAATCCTAAAACCCCGTTTCTCCTATCTCGGTGAATCTCTATTCCTAAAACGAATGAAGCTTCACCGAGATCTTTCATATCAAAATTTGAGGACAGGAACTTCTTCATCTCTAGTAGTAGATTAACATCACTACTAGCGAGTAAGATGTCATCCACATACAAGATTAGGGAAATGTATTTCCTATTCTTGAACTTTGCATAAATGCAAATGTCCTCTACATTCTCTTTAAACCTAAACTTCCTTATTATTCCATCAAACTTTAAATACCACTGTCTAGAGGCTTGTTTTAATTCGTAAATGGCTTTCTTCAGGCGGCATCCTATACGTTCTTTTCCTTTTACGACAAAACCTTTTGGTTGTGCCATATAAACTTTTTCATCCAAATCCCCGTTAAGGAATGTCATCTTCACATCCATCTAATGTAATTCTAAATCGTAAAGTGCCACTAACACCATTATGATTCTCAAAGAATCCTTACATGAGACCTGGAGAAAATGTCATTGTAATCTATTACTTCTCTTTACATGAAGCCATTCGCCACAAATCACACTTTAAACCTTTCCACATTCCCTTTTGAGTCATATTTAGTTTTGTTGACCCATTTACAGCCTACTGTCCTAGCTCCTTTAGGTATTTTTTCTAAGTCCCAAACATCGTTGGTACTCATTGATCTCATTTCATCTTGCATGGCTTCAAGCCACTTCGACGAGTGAACGCTTCACATGGATTCTTCAAAAAAGGTGGGATCACCATCCATTTGAAATTCTTCACTAACATAGACTTCGTAGTCATCAGAATGGCTGACTTTCTGGCTCTTTGAGACCTTCTAGGGGCCTCATTAGTTGGCGCTTGTTCCATATGGAGCTATTGTTGCTCTTCCTCATGTGTGGCAATGGGCTCTATAGGATCCTGAAGGATAGGTTCCTCATGTTCATTTATTGTTGCCACAGGGAGAACTAACAACATGTGTTGTCACTACAGAGTCTCGCACTATTGGTGTAGCAGCAGCAGGTAGCGAGAAAAATTGCTCCTGAACCATCGGAGTGGGCATGCATACCCACTTCTCCTCAAAGTTAATTTCTCGCGCTACCTTGCTCCCCCTGATCATCTCATCCTCCAAGAACACAACGTGTCTTGTTTCTACAAACTTCGTATGTCTATTAGGGCAATAGAAACGATAACCTTTTGACTTATCTAGATAGCCAATAAAATGGCAATTGAATGTCTTCGAGTCAAACTTTCCAATGTTTGGATTAAATACTTTAGCCTCACCTAGATAGCCCCCACACATAAATAGTTAAGTGAGGGTTCCCTTCCTATTCACAACTCATATGGTGTTTTGGGCACCGACTTGCTTGGTACTCGATTGAGAATGTGAATGGTGGTTTTTAACGCCTCCATCCACAAACTTATCGGTAAAGTGGAGTAACTTATCATATTTCTCACCATATCTATTAAGGTACGGTTGCGTCTTTCAGCTACTCCATTCTGCTAAGGCTTGCCCGGTGTAGAGTACTGGGCAACTATCCATTTTTCTATAAGAACTTTACAAAAGGTCTAGGAACTTGGCCATATGGGGTATGTCGACCATAGTACTCCCTCCCATGGTTAGATCTTACTATCTTGATCTTTAAATTGTGTTGATTTTCGACTTCAGCCTTAAATATCTTAAATTTATTCAATGCTTCTGATCTTTCTTTAATTGGATAAATTTAGCTATAACAAGAATAATCATCTATGAATGTTATAAATGAATCATAATCATCCACACTTTTCACAGGAAAAGGACGACAGATATTTGTGTGAATTATTTTTAAATTCCTACGCTTCGTTTGGCGTCTTTCTTTATTTTCTTAACATACTTTCCTTTGATGCAATCAATGCATTGTTCTAAATCTGAAAATTCTAATGGTGGAAGAATTGATTTCTTAATCAATCGTTCTATTCTCCTCCTTGAAATATGACCTAAATGACAGTACCATAATTTCAATAATACATCATGAATTCTTCTCCGCTTATTACTTACATTCATAGACGAGGAGGCATTCTTATTTTTAGTGCTCACAACATTCACATTCTCACAAAGTGATAACAAATAAAGTTTATCTTGTCGGAAGGCAAGACCAACACAACTTATGATTAAACATAATCATACATTGGTCATTACCAAAATGGCAATCAAATCCATCATCGTCTAAACAGTGAAACACTTATTAAGTTTCTACGCAAAGAGGGTACATAAAGGACATCTATAAGCTTAAGTACAAAGCCATCATTTAATTCTAATGGGAGCTTTCCAATGGCTTTAACTTCAGCTTTGACTCCATTTGCTACTTTAATGTGTCTTTCTCCTCTTTGCAGGGTCCTCGTATGAAATCCCTATAATGAATTTGCAACATGAATAGTTGCACCTAAATCAATTCACCAAGTAGATTTTGGATTACTTAAATACAAGGACTCATCTATAAATGTAATAATGTCCTCACCTTTTCTCATCATGTGCTTCAGGAACTCTGGACAATCCTTCTCATAGTGTCCCTTCTTCTTGCACCATTTGTAGGTATCCTTGTCTACTTGAACATTGTTGAATTTCTAATGGTGAACATGGCAATGAGCTTCTCAATGTCCCCACTTATCTGGCTGTAAGTTGTAAATTAACAACAAAGGTCTCATACTCTTTGAACAAAGATGCAAAAATCAAATGAACTAGGAACTCATCTTTGAGCCCCATGTCCATTGGTTTGAGCTTGGATGCCATGTTGCCCATCTTCCATATGTGCTCTCTAATCCCGCCACCAGTGTATTTCTCATTGACTAACTTCTTAATAAGAGTGCTTGCATAAGCCTTTGAAGAGCCAGTAAACCGACTCTCCATCTTCTTGAGATACTCAGTGACGGTGGTACATTCTGGGATTGATCCCCTTATTGGATCCTCAATGGAGCCCTTAATCACCATCAAACACTTGCGGTTTGAACTATCCCACTTCGCACGATCAAGGTCGTACTTCATTCTTACTGTTGCATGGTCACGCTCCCAAGTAGCGAAAGCTGCATCCGTCTCATTTTCTGTCCTCACCGGGTCCTTAGACTGAGTGGGACAGGGAGAGGTTAGCGCTAGATCATTGTCGAACAGCACAAGTGCTATCTCAAGCTTCTCTCGCCATACGTTATAATTGTTTCCATTGAGAGCCAGAATGGATGAGATAAACATCATTGGGTTGTATCCTGAAAACAACATCAGAGAAAGTGAGAAACATTTGGCATAATAATTGCACGTCGTAATTTAACGTTGGTCAAAATTAAAACATACAATGTGCTTCTACATTAACTCTACATCACCGTTGGGTAGAAATAGAACTAATGCATAAAACTCATAAATAAAAATTATAATATTACTATCATCAACTTTGTCAGAAAATAGCAATATCATAAATACAACATTCTTCTACATTAATTCTACATCACCGTTGGGCAAAAATAGAACTAATGCATAAAACTCATAAATAAACTTATACTATTGTTATCATCAACGTTGGTCAGAAAAATGGCAATACCATAATTTAACTTAAACAAATATGTCTACTCCTCTAATTAATTTTTTTTCTTGTTGCTTCCAATTTAATTAAAGGATAAACATATTCATTGCAGCGGAAACGTTAAATGAATTTATTCTACTTATTCAAAAGCATTTCATGGTCCTTATATACTCTCTGAAAAAATCTAACACGTTGGTGCAAATTTTATCAGAGATTTAAACTCATACATTTGACTGAAATTCATCAAATAGATCAAAAGGTGCTTCTGAAAAATAAAACTTAAAACTCAAAAGTTATTGTGCATTTGGCCCAGCAGCGAAACAGCCCGCGGCCTAGCCGCGCGAGCCGCGCTCCCCCGCGCCCAGGCTCTGGACCAGGAAACTCCCTTCCCGCCTGGGCCTCATTCGGCCCGGCCGTCCCTGGCCGCTAGATGCTATCGGACGGTTGTCCTTGATCTTCGTGTGAACAAAAACCCAGCACGAAAAACTCTAGGGTCATTTCTTCTCTTCTTCCTCCGCTTTTCTCGCGCCACCAGCAGCCAGCCGCCGCAAGGGAGAGCCGACGGACTGACGCCGGAGAAGAACGCGTGGGGAAAGAGGATGACGCCGCCGTGGGGCCCTTTGTCGGAACACGCATACCGCTGCGCGCGACGGGGGCCCACCAGCCATATGTGCGGCTGGGCGCTCTCGATCAGGCGAGATCAAGACCCGATTCGGTCATTGGACCGAATCAGAGGAGATCAACCTAACCGTCACCGCTCAGGGAGTGGAGATGGGAGCAGCGATGGCCAGGCTGGGGTGGCGTCCTCGGGAGCGCGCAGACGCGGAGGCTTTGGAGGGTGCTGCTGCGGGAGCCGAGGTTGTTGTTGGCGGCGCTCTAATTTCGTCGATGAATCGGTAGTTCGGAACGGGAGCGGATAGCGCTGGGAAGGTAGCGGTAACAGAATATTACTAGTCCGGATCCGTTAACAGCGCAATCTGTTACGGGCTTCTCTATCCAAACAAAAAACAACGTAATCCTTTTGCGCTGTGAACCGATGACGGGTTTGGAACGTCGAACCAAAGAGCACCTTAATTCAAACACCAAGCGCATCGAGATACATGTGAGATGTCCTTATCATGAAAGCAACCATCGAAGCTAGCCACTTCAGTAAATATCACGGTGCACATATATACTGCTTGTTGGAAAAGGTAACTTAATTAGTTTAACTCAATCATACCATCACATGGTTCTATTGATGCATAGTAATTGTAAAAGCTGTGTAAGTAAGGTAAGTATTAATCAGGGACGTACGCCGCGATGGTTCTCCTTTTGGAGACTGAAAGCAATGGCTGATGACCAAAACGTTAGCTGGATTCTGCTAACCAGATCGCATCAGTTGCGCCTGAGTAGGTCAAAACAGTACTGCACCTACTAATAACTGACACTGCTTCGTCGTCGTTTGGGCAGCCGCGATCACGCAGAAAGTCCGATGAGCGTTGGACGATACACGATAGTCATGAATCATCAATGATACCGCAATTAGTATGAGAAAATGACACAGAACCACATGAGGATCTAGCAAGTCAAATCCGAAGGCCGAGCTACGAGACCTAATATACGGAGTAAGTAATAATATACTCCTAACACCGGATTTGCTACTTTACATGCAGCGTGGATAATTTGACGTACTGAACGCAAATTTTGGCCGGTGATCTTTTGTCGCACCAATCATTGGTTCGTTCTGTATATGTGTACTCCTAGCTCGAAGGCAGCGAACAGAGCAAAACCTATGAAACCTCACAAAAAACATGTGATTTGAAACTTGAGGACAAAGTATGTACTATACTTGAATCAGTAATTCACACTTGGTCCATGATTCTCTAGTCATGTGAACTGCACACTGGTGTTCGTCTGTCCATTCCAACTTCCAGGGCGTCTAGAACGCCAGAGAAGACAAAGGGACTAGACAACAAATATGGTAGGCTGAGAGGAGATAGAATGGCACTGCTAGCTTTTGGAATTCATTTTACACCACATACTACATCTCTGAATGAATTCCAAAAGCCAGCACTGTCTACTCACGGCAACCTACTACTTACTTGGGGGGGGGGGGGGGGGGGGGGGGGGGGGGGGGGGGGGAAGAAAGGAAAACGAAACAAAAAAAAACTGGAAATGAAAAAAGAAACATATGTAAGTATATAGTTTTCTCCCTCGCACGCCCTTGTTGTTCCTTCGTCGTGAGGAAACTCGAATCGGATCATACAATTGTCGTGTCATGCAGCCACGTGACGTGGCCCATCAGACGTACGCCTTGGGAGGGTACCTGTCCACGTCGTCCACCCAGGGGTTGCAGCAGCTCTTGCTCTGCGCGCCCTTCCTGTCCGGCCCCGCCGCGGCGCCGGTCAACGACGACGACAGCGCCGGCACGTCGCGGAGCGCGCGCCACACGGCGCTGTTGCACTTGAACCCGGAGCCGAAGCCGATCTGCCACACGCGGTGGCCGCGCCGCACCCGGCCCTTGGCCTCGGCGTACGCCAGCTCGTACCACAGCGAGCTGCTGCTGGTGTTGCCGAACCGGTGGAGGGCGCACTTGCTGGGCTCCATGTCCGTGTCCTGCAGGCTCAGGCTGCGCTGCACCTCCTCCAGCACCGCGCGGCCGCCGGCATGCACGCAGAAGTGCTCGAACGCGCGGCGGAAGTCCGGGATGTAGGGGCGCACGCCCTTGACGCGGAACACGCGGCGCATCATCAGGGACTTGAGGAACTTGAGCTGCTCGCTCAGGGGCAGCACCAGGGGCCCCAGCGTGGTGATGTTGGTCTTGAGCGCGTCGCCGGCCACCGCCATGAGCTCCCGCGCCAGGGAGACGCCCACCTTGCCGACCTCGTCCTCGCGCTGGTACACGCAGTTGAAGCACTCGTCGGTGGCGCCCTTGTGGGTGCGCACCGTGTGGAGCAGCCGATACTTGGCGCGCCCGGTGTCCGAACGCTTGTTGGACAGCAGCGCCGCCGCGCCGCCCATGCGGAAGATGCAATTGGAGAGGAGCATGGAGCGGTCGTTGCCGAAGTACCAGTTGAGGGTGATGTTCTCGGTGCTGAGTACGACGGCGTACGAGCTCGGGTTCGCCTGGAGCATGTCCTTGGCGAGGTCGATGGCGATGAGGCCGGCGCTGCACCCCATGCCACCGAGGTTGAACGACTTGACGTCCTCGCGCATCCTGTAGTGGTTGATGATCATGGATGCCAGCGACGGCGTCGGGTTGAAGAGGCTGCAGTTGACGATGAGGATGCGCACGTCGCGGCGCGGGTCGATCCCCGTGGACTCGAACAGCGCGTCCAGGCACCCGAACATGACCGCCTCGGCCTCCATCCGCGCCTCCGCCATGTTGAGCCTGGGCGGCCGCGCCTGGACGCCCGGGGGCAGGTACGTCTCGTCCCCCAGCGCGGAGCGGTTGGTGATCTTGGTCTGGAAATCCAGAGCCGCCTCATTGAAGGACCCCGTGCTCTCGGTCATCTCGAGGAAGGCCGACTTGGAGATCTTGAGCTGCTCCTCGGGCTTGTAGCACGCGAACTCGACGAGGTACACGGGGCGGGGCCGCTTGAAGTAGTAGACGGTGAGCAGCAGCAGCGCGGTGCCGAGCCAGGCGACGCAGGTGAGCAGGTCGATGGAGTAGTAGATGACGTCGAGGCGGACGAACGAGTAGGCGGCGGCGGCGACCGCCGGCACGCAGAGCATCGGCAGCACCGACGTGGGGCTGCCGCCGTGGCGGATCCCGAGCTTGACGTACTTGAGCTTGATGTTGCGCGCGAAGTCCGGGAGCCGGCGGCGGATCTTGATGACGATGCTGGGCGCCAGCTCGCCGCCGCCGTCCCGCCGAGCTTCGTCCGCGCCGCGGAAGGCCATCTCGGCCGTGAGGCGCTCCCGCTCCATGACCGCCGCGGGCTAATACTATCCTCCAAGCGTGTCAGGCGGCGGAACGCGATGTCGCCGGCCTCTTTGGTGTGAGTTGGATGGAAGCGTACGCCGGAGCCGGATGCGTGGTTTGGTCACGCGGGCAACTCCAAATATATATAGTGGTTGGGGGTCGCACACGCGCGCGATCGGAATCGACCCACCTGCCGCGAAACTTGTGGCGTATCCAGCTGCCGGAGCAGTCAAATTTATAGGCACGCGACGAAACGACTACCCTTCTCCGAGCCGTATGCCATACGCGTACGAGTGGTACCACTGCTCCGAAACACTAGCCTATTCCTACCGTGTTACGGCGGCTACTCTTGTTACCGTTTCCCGGCCGGGGGAGGGAGCTAGATAGCCAGCCTACGCGACACGACATGATTGACTCGGAGGTCCATCATCAGAAATTCACCAGAATTCAGAAGACGAAGACATGTCAGCAGGTGGACCCCTCCGGGTGTAGAATTAAGGTAAGCAACTGGGAAGGGCGAGAGGGATAGGTGGGGAGGGTGGCCTATTAATGATGGTGGTTACTGGGGGACGCTCAACCACTTGGAATTAAGAGGAGGCACAGGATCCGCGCGCTGCATGGCCGCGGCCCGCGCAGCGCGGGCGAGAGAGCCGACGGGCGCGCTGGCCTGCCTGCCGCCGGTACCGGTGGTGTAGCAGGGAAGCGAAGAGAGTCAGGCAGGCAACGGCGGGGCGACTAGCGTGTTGCGTTTTTGCTTCTGTTCTCGCCAGCAGACCTTTTGATTGACCTGCCTGTTTCTTTGATTTCAATTTTCAAACGACGATAAGAACCCGGCGCTAGCGTTGGTTGGCAGGCGAGCGGCGTTGACAGGTTTCTTCCCGCGCTCCTGCAGCCCCCCTTTTCGCCACGACCACGAGTACTGTGTCATTAAAAAAAAATTTCGCGTCAGTTCTGATTTAATTGCTTCGGTGTCGCAACGTTTTCTTGGCAGTTGGATCGGCCGATCGATCAGGCACAGGGGGACAGGGACTCAAAGGAAACGAACTCGCTGCTGCAAGGCCTGAATGAATGAATTTTTCTATGCCCCCATAACATAGTAGAGAGTTCCTCTCGTATTTCTACACTGCTACCATCTCTTTCCGCAACCAAAAAAAATTTAGTCGCCACCAATTCTTTTCGTCCTATTACTCAACGGTTTTTCTTCGTGCCGTCGGACCTTTTCATGCGTAATTCTGTTGGTTGGGAGGTGTGACAGCCTGACAGGTTTCTTCCCGCGCTTGCAGGCCACATGAATGCGTTCTAACTGAAAATCATATCCACTGACACTAGTTGTAGCGTATACGTATGGAAAATGCCTGTTTTCTGGAAAAATAAATATAGTAAAACGATAAGAATTAAAAAAAAAACATTTTTGGCTTCTTGGAGGTTTCTTTCCGTGGTTAGGCAACTAGACCACGCCCAGACAAGACGGATCACGTGACAACGTCCGGCTGAAACGACGAGGCACGTCCATGATCGCAATTATTTGGAAGCACGTTCGATTGGTATTAAAGTCGGTTGATAAGTCGACTGAAACTAATTTTTTTTGTGAGATTCTAGCTGATAAGCCGACTGATAAGTTCAAGCGAATTCTGAGCACACGAGTATAGTACAACTGCAGCTCGCAACAGGAAATCTTGCTTCCAAACGCGGCATTTCGTTGAGGAACACATGCCGAGTTCGTACGCCCGTTTGGCTGCAACGATCGGCCACAACCCACAAGGGAAAAACGGCATTGGCCGTGCACCTAACGATATGTTGTTCTGTTGCTTCTTCTCAAAAGCTTTGAGCCATTTAAGTGCACAACCGCGACCAGACCCATATATATAGCTAATCGTAGGAACTTGAACAGTCCAAATAATTGCGACCAGACCCATGCATCTAGCTGTTCGATCAATCGTCCGGGCTGGGCTACCACCTGTCAAAACGAAACGGGATAAAACGGGACCGTCAGCGCGCTGTCGCCTGTCGGGGCGAGGCGCGGCCAACCGAAGCTCGCGGAAGCCGGCCCGACGGGCGACGGTGCACGACAGCACGAGGGCGGCTGCCGGGATGCCGATAAAATTTGGCAAGGCTGGGTGGGGAGGAGAGCAGACGACTGCTGCTGCGCCCGCCGATGCAGTATGCACCGCCTGGCGAATTGAAGGGGGTACAACTACTGCGGCATGATACGCGTTGTCACTACAGCTGCAAGGACGCGGTCAGTAATGGCCATTGCGCTTCAGCTGTCCTTGTAGGTCTGTTCGCTTGATTTATAAGACGTATTTTTTCAGTTAATAAATAGAATTTTTTTCTCACAATAAATTAATATACTTTTAATCATAACTTATCAGCCAAACGAATCACGGGCAACTCGATGAAACCTACAGAGAGTAGAGTAATATAATGCGCTGCAGGTACGGTCGTCCATACGGCCCGGTACGGTGCGGCTGTGCCACTCCTAGTAGGACTCCGTTAGTTCCTACGGTGACGTGACACGGTATATCAAGCTCAGCTGAGTTAGTTTAGTCCATATCACTTCGTATGTTTGACACATGCATGAAATATTAAATACTCCCTTCATATTGTAATTAGAAGTCGTTTATGACATGAGTGTGATTACTAAGGAGTCATTAATTAGAGGGTATTTTTCCATGTCTGCCCCTATTAAATACGCCTGCGGGTGCATTGTATACGAGAACGAATCAGAGTTGGAGTGGCTAGCGCAGTGTTGTTAGTGCCCCAAGGTCCCAGGTTCGATTTCTGGTGGGCGCACATATTTTTGGATTTCGCTATTTTGCATGGCGATTTTGCATGCTACTGTGCGGAACGAACGAGTCCGCCGTGCGCGCTCGCACTTGGGCACGCGTTTGCTTCCAATTTTGGCGCAGTACCATCGAGTTTGGGTGCTCGTGCCATTCAATTTTTCATTTTTTCGGCCTGGTGCAAGCGACGTTTGGGATACCTGCAGATAGCTTAATAAAGCGCCACGGTCCTTCAATTCATCACGACACATCTATTCTTCATGCCACTTCATTTGAGTAGTACTGAGCCATATCTTTAGCTTAGCATGGCTGATTTGTGGACTGGGTTCGATCTGAACGAGCCCGGCGTTGAAGATGACGACGACGCCGCTGCGTTCGACCTCGACGAGCATGAAGATGGCGACGACAACGCTGCGTTTCATCTCGATGAGCCTCAAGACGACGACGACAACGCTGCGTTCGACCTCGACGAGCACGACGCCGCTGCGTTCGATCTCAACATGCCTCCGATGGAGGATCAAAAATAACAATGGTAATGGTCTTTCCTTTTATGATATTCACAACAGCCATGCAAAAGTACTCCGTGCCTATTAGACAGGGTTTGATTTGAACTACAATTGGAGTTGTTGAATTGGATCAGAATATGGAGCTGTTGATTTTGATTATTTACAGAACCATGCTGGTACATACTACAAGTGCTTGTTAGCACAATCTTTTGAATAGAATATGTCATCTATAAGTTGCATGATTGTGCTTGTTTTAACAGATCATGCTGCCGGAACTAATGAACGTGCTTGTTTTAACAGAACATGCTGCTGTGGAGAACCCCACCGTGGAAGAACAAGTTCAATGACCTCACCGAAGGAAAGAAATGTCTGAACACCTCCGAAAACAAGTTTATCAAGCTTTGTTGGCTAGGAGCAACAATGGGAAACTAGGCAAGAATGACACTGCAGCTGTTGTCGAGCAATTTGGGCTTAATATTCGGTCAGTTCAGAGGGTTGTGGTTTCTAGTCTAAAGAATGGTAGAGTAGGCCGTAAGCACATCCCTATTGATTTAGAAGCATTGAGAAACATTCCTCTAAAGCAAAGAATGACTATAGATGATGTGTGCACCGCACTAAATATGAGCAAATGGTAGATTCAAAGGTATTTGAAAAAAGGTTACCTTAGGCGTCACTCTAGTAGCATCAAGCCATATCTCACTGAAGCTAACAAGAGGTCTAGGTTACAATGGTGTGTTGACATGGTTAATAGGGAGTTGCTTGATGATCCAAGGTTTAAGGAGTTGTATGACTTTGTGTTCATTGATGAGAAATGGTTCTGCCTATGTCAAAAATCTGAAAGATATTATTTGCTAACCGAAGAAGATGAACCCCATCGGACTTGTAAGAACAAGAACTACATCCCTAGGCTCATGTTCCTATGTGTTTGCGCTCGGCCAAGGTTTAGGGATGGGAATTGTATTTTTGATGGTAGGATTGGATGTTTTCCTCTTGTTCGTTATGAACCGGCTATGAGAGGCAATGAGAGAACCGGCCGTATCCGTGGAGACTTGGTTATGAAGCCCATTACATCGATCACAAGAGACATGATTAGAGATTTCATGATCAACCAAGTGTTGCCGGCCATTAGAGCGAAATGGCCAAGAGAATATGTGGGTAAACCAATATTAATCCAACAGGATAATGCACCCTCTCATTTGAAATTGGATGATCCGGATTTTTGTGAGGCCGCTAAGCTAGGAGGATTCGATATTCGCCTAATTTGTCAACCACCAAACTCTCTGGATTTCAACATTCTTGACTTGGGTTTTTTTCGAGCTATACAAGCAATTCAATATAAGAAGAATGCAAAATCAATCGAAGCACTTGTTCCAGCCGTGCAACAGGTAATTTGATCAAATTGTTCACACATATTTCAATGTCTTTTTCAACAACAAATTTGCTCATTCATTCATTTCTTGCACAATTGTTTTGTAGGCATTTTTGGAGTACTCGCCATGCCTTGCAAACCAGATGTTTCTAACACTACAAGGTGTCTTGATGGAAGCTATGAAAGTGAAAGGTTGCAACAAATTCAAGATACCTCACATGAAAAAAGAGACATTAGAAAGAGAAGATCGGCTGCCATCTTGTATCCCTTGTGATCCATCATTGCTACATGAAGCCGAGGCTACTCTGGCTGCATGAAAAAATTAGATTGATGCTATAATTAGTAGACATTCTTGCTGCATGAAACAATTTGATTGATGCTATAATTAGTAGTAGAGGCATTCTTGTAACAGTTTAGCATTATTTATCTAGAGCATGCTTCTTACCGATGCTTTGGCGTCGTCCTTTGTCGGCAGCAAGCCCTTGTAATGCTCCATGAAAAGCTCGCAGTCCACCTTGATGCGGCCGAGCATGGCGTCGATGGAGTAGTCCGCGTGGACGAGACCACAGCTAGGGCATGGATAGAACCGTGAGTGCGCACGGTTCCATGCTTCGTGATCCTCATGGACGAGACCACAACGACCGCATACAAACGCCCCCGGTGGCAAGGAATCCGGCACCACCTCCATGGAGTCCAGCAACTCCCGCGTGATGGAGTCCGGCGGCATCTGCGACTCCGGCACCACCTCGTCCGTCTCCTGTGAGTCCAGTGCCACGCCGTCCGTGGGGACCAGCACGTTGCCCTCATCCGGCTCCTACGAGTCCAGCGCCACGCCGTCCGCGGCGACCTCCTGCGAATCCGGCACGACGCCGTCCGCGGCGAGCAGCACGATGACCTCGTCTGGCTCCTGCGAATCCAGCGCGACGGACAGCAGCGGGTCGATGACGTCCTCCGCGGCGACCTCCTCCGACTCCGGCCCGATGTCCTCCGTGGTGAGCACCTCCGACTCCGTCCCGACGCCGTCCGCGGCGACCAGCACCCGCGCGCCGCCGGTCTCCATAGCGACGAAACGAACCGGACAGTACTAAACCCTAGCCGCCGGAATCCATAGGCGAGCGTGAGGGAGATGAAGTAGGCGTGCGGACAGGCGGCGAGCGTGCTGTGGGCGGTCTGCGTGCTGAGGCGATCTCTTCAATCGAGGAGTCCACGATTAATGATGAGGAGACCATGCGAACGGGCGGCCATGCGAACGGGCGGCGTGCGTGCCTAGCCTGGGGTAATCGCGTCCAAAATCGCCCTCGTTATCGTGAACAACTTCTTTTGCCGCAACCGGCCCGACCTCCTAAACGACACCTAAATACGATATGGAGGGAGTATAGATTAAAAAAAATAACTAATTGCACATATTGTGACTATTTTGCGAGATGAATTTTTTAAGCCTAATTAGTTCATGATTTGACAATGTGGTGCTACATTAAATCTACAGTACACATGTGCTAATGATGGGTTAACTAGGCTTAATAAATTCGTCTCGCGGATTCCTGAGTACTTCTATAGTTTGTTTTATTATTACTATCCGAACACTCTCATATGACACCCGATGTGACACCCCTCATCCTCGGCTGATTCGTGATGTGCATTGACGGAGGTAAAGTGCACATGTCGACCACATTGTTAAAATGAGCGCCACCACCATAGGGATACTCACTCTGTTCGTTAATGCTGAAATTTAGCTTATGCTAATTTGCTGTCAGAGAAAAATAATGTTCGTTGACTGAAAAGTAGTTCAAGCGAACAGGGTGATTGACTCTTGGCCCTCATTGCCTATGGACATAAGGAGGAAATTAGGCATACAACTTGATGGATCAAGAGTTGGCTGTATTGTATTTATGGACATTTTTCCTTTGATTCATACGCGCTCCGGTTTGATTCTGAAATGTTTGGTCTTGACATGTCCAATGTTTTGGAGTTAGGTTGTGAATTTGGTGCGAGGATTGCACTCTGGCTTCAGTTTTTTATGGAGCTCTATTCGTCTATAGCATCGACTGCACTGATAAAAGGCCACTAGAAAGAAAGATGGCGAAACGAATTTGATAGACGGACAATTTCTAAGAAAGTTGTGTTTTGTAGAGGAACAAATATCAACAAGACAAAGTTGAACACTACCTTGATTTGATCTTGAAAGAATTTGCACAATCACAAATTGGGTTACATATACTAAATCAACAAAAGACTTAATATAATATTGACTTACATATTTCTTATTCTAAAATCTAAGTATCTTTTGACATTGAACTCTAAATACATTTTCATCAAAGGTTAAAAAATTAGTCTTCTCACAAAAATTATAAGCATCTGTATTGAAAATATTTCTATGTAAGCTAATTCTTTCACTCATGAAAAACAACTTATGTACAAATACGCCATAAAATAAGAGATGAAAATATATGGACATTGCTGTGGTTTTTGACCCATAAGATTAGAATGGTGAGAATCGAATAAATAAAACAAACTTTTAAAAAATGTTGGAAAATAAACATAAATATTGTAATAAAAAAGCTAGCTACCAGCATCTTGCCGTTTAAATTACAACAACATGAAAAGATCCAGATATAACTGACCTGACCTTCCAAGGGCTTATTTGGCTATACTCCAATCCACCACGATCAATGAGTTAAGAGAGATTTGGGATGAAAAAATTTCAACCAATATAACAAATATAAATTAGAGTAGATCGAAATGTGTAGCCAAGCAAACAGCAAACCAAAGTGGATTCAGCGGGTAGTCAACAATTAATTAAACGACTAGTAGTTGTTGGCAGTTTCCAGTTTTTTTTAGACACCTATCAAATCTTTAATGTGCATGAGAGTTACTTGTGCTTACAAACGTCAAATCAGTTGACTTATATATTGGAAGTTGGAACATGCCTTATCTTCAGACTTGATTTTATCTACTCGAAGTAATAAGTTAAGCTGGTGATATTGGAGTAGAGCAGTACAACACATATATAGTCACCGAGGGTGCTATTTCTCCAGTCCATAAGTAAACCAGTACTGAATTAAGTAATAAGTACAAGCTAGTTAGATACTAAGGGCGTCCCCGACGATGGTGCAGTCAGCTAGCTAGGAGAAACATCTACCCCAATCTAGAAGAAAGAGAAGCGAAGAACTCATCTCACCAGCGAGGAACCAAGAGCTTAGCTCGCACGTTTCTCAAGAAAAATTCACTCTCTGACATACTTTACCACTATCTGCTTTTTACTATTTAATTGTTCCCAAGCTTTGTCCATTTATGTTACTACGTATCTAGACATATATTATACCTATATATATAGTAAAATAGATATAGCAAAAAAAATTAAAGCGACTAATAATTTGGAACAGAGGGGTACTTCATTTGCCCTCTTAAATAAAGGGATCGAATTTGTCCCATATATATATATATACCAAACTATACTTCCTCTGTCCCAAAATAGAAGTCGTTCTCACTTTTCGAGAAGCCAGTTTTTTTAAATTGGACCAATTATATATATAAAAATATTAATATTTATAATATATAATTAGTATCATTAGATAGATCATTGAATATACTTACATAATAAACTTATTTGGAGATATAATGTTGCACGTGTTTTCTACCAACCTAGTCAAAGTTGAGAAAATTTAACCTATACGCATCCCATAACGACTTCTGTTATGGAACAGAGGGAGTATAAGTTTGACTAAGTATATTAAAAAGAAAAAAATTACAACATCAAACTAATATTATTGAACACATTAGGAAATATATTTTATGTAGATTTGGGCAAAACTTAGCATAAATTGATATAGCTAGGATGAATAAATCCTTATATTTTGAGACTGAGTAAATCAAAACCCAAATTACCGAGCAATTTTCACACTGGTGCATGCTCGTAGGATCTTTGGTACGCCTAGAGGGGCTGAATAAGCTTATAAAAATTCAACTTAAACCGAAATTAAATTCACCCACGGGAATGTCGCTCTATGAGCACGGCACTGTCGCACCTGTAGGAGAGATTAGTTCACAGTTCAAAATCTACCCAACGAAATTTAGATAGGGTAAATTTCTTAGCTTCCTGCAAGGGTGGTAGATCACAGATTGACGGCCGAAAGTGGTGAAAACACCACACACAAGTAGATCGGCCTCAATTTTAGAAATCACCTCAACAACAATAAGAACACAAGTGAAGCAACACAAGCACAAGATGACACAAGGATTTATCCCGTGGTTCAGCTCGCCACCAAGACTTGCCTATGTCCACGTTGTTGAGCTATACCACTAAGGCTTAGGGATTTGCAACCCTACCTCGTTCTCAAGTCAAGAGAGTGAACTCTTTAGATGAGGGATGATTTTACTCGCTGCAAGAGGTGGTTATAAACCTCCCAGGACTTCCACATAAGTTGACAAGCTCCACGGGTGATGCTCTAGCCAGCTAGGAGCCAAACTCCAAAAGTAACAAACACAATCGCCGGCTAAAACGTTAACCAAGTGCTCTTTAGAGTTTAGAAATCAGTGGAGTTTGCTCTCTAATCAAGTTGTGGACCCTTTACCCTCAAGGATTGATAGGGAAATCAATGGATCTGCTTGGGGGCTTTAGGTCAACAATAGAGTAAGAGAGAGAGAGAGAGAGAGAGAACTCCTGCTCTGTTTTAGGCGTGCTAAAGTGAGGAAGAAGAGAGCAGGTTTGTTCGTTCAGCTTACTATTGGGGAGGAAGGAGAAATGTATATATATACCCCCAGCCCCCAACGATCACTTTAATTCGCAGATAGCCGTTGGCAAGGAAAGAAAAAGGTATATATACCCCCAGCCCTCAACAGACACTGCACCCAAGAGGTCGGGCGAGACGAGGCCACGACCAAAGGGTCGGATGAGCCATAGCCCACGACCTTAGGGTCGGACGGGACGGAGCCTGCGACCAAAGGATTGGGCGAGACGGAGCCTACGAACGAAGGGTCGGGCAAGCCAGAGCCCACGACCTTGGGGTCGGGGCGAGACGGAGCCCTCGACCAAGGGGTCAGGCGAGTCGGAGCTCACACCCGCAAGACAGCAAGGGTAATAGTTAAGTGTAGACTGTCTTGGCTGTGAATCTGAGGATGCTTATGGTTGTTTGAGCACTTGGTAGCACATATTAGCTTAAGCATTGTGTCCCCCTTTATAGTACGACTTTTCCTATACTCAAATTCAAGATATAAAAGAATCTCAAACCTCTTTTGAGTTTCAAGCCATCTATATTTGTAGTTGGGGGCTCCTCCATTTTGTGTAGCATCCTTGAAGATAAATTCCCTGCTTGTCATCCCGATAAATCTCATTAGTTCTCTAATTGCATGGTTATTATCACCAAAACCCACAATTAGGGCTTGATTGTACTTTCAATCTCCCCTATTTTGGTGATTAATGACAACCCAATTAGGGCTTACAAAAAATATGAAATAAATACTGAGATTTTTGAGCCATGGGTGCAGAGCCTCTCCCTAAGTATGTGAATAGAGAATTGAATTCTCAAATTGGCATAAGAAGCTAAGATTCATATTTTAGTGAAAGTGATGGGGCTCCCCCTACATCCGTGCTCTTATAGGGTGCTGCATACTGTGTCAGGTATGTAAAACGTGACACAAATGGACAGTTTATGCACACATGTGCTTTCTGCTGTGCGGCCGTGCGCAACTGACTGTACGAGCAAGATAGAGTCAAGCACCACACAGCTAGTTCAGATAAAAAATATGCAACCTAGCATAATAAGATGACTTCTAATCCACACAAATGATATATGTCCATACCCAATACACAAAGAGTCAAATAGTAGCATTATTTCACAATTTAGAGTTTTGAACGACTCTCAAACTTTTCACCTAGCGAGGACTAACACTCATCGAATTAGACAGGAAACACAGCTACTGACCATGGCGTCGAAAAGATGTTGACCCCTCTAATTCTTCTAATTTTCTGCCCCTTTGGCATAAAGCACCAAAAAGAGAAGAAGAGAAGATAGATCAACACTTACTCGACATCTCCCTGGATGTCCGTCCAATCAATATAATCACTTCCTACAGTGAGTGGAACTGAGTGAAAAGCCTTGGCTCCTGTCTCTGACTGGTATCCCTCTAGGGTCTCATCCTAATCTGCTGCTCGTCCCTGCTCCTCCTCCTCCTCATCATCATCTGAATCTATGTTAGAGAGACTCGAAAGGTCATACTATGGAGGAGGTGGAATAGAAGGAAGTGATGGAAGGTCTTGTCCAAGCTGCTAATGCTTGCTCAAGCTGTGTCTCATACGCTCTGTCGGCTACATAGGTGCATTTGCCGAAGATTGCCTTCAACTACTTGCCAAACTTCTTCATTTTGCCTTCTCAGTGAGACCTAGAGCGGGAAGACTTAGGGATATCTACATGAGCATAAGAGCTCCCCGCTCCCTAAGTAGCTGCAACTGGTTGGGTCTTCTCTATTTTGTAGACGGTATGCATCCCATCCTTCGGAAAATAAAATCCTAGTGACCCTCTCAATCATGAACATGAGGTAAGGGGCATAGGGTAGACCCCTTCTTCCATCCTCCACTGCAAATCTCAACTCAGTATACATGAATTTAGGGACATTGAACCTATCCCCACTAGGAGCAAATCTAGCCAACACATTTCTCACATAGCCATTAATATCTGAGGTTGCTCCATCCTTTGGGTTGATGATGTTCCTGATGAGGTTGTTGAGGATGTAATAGAAGCTATGTAGACCACTCCTCTTGCCATTTGCAATCCTTCTATCTCTCCACATGTAACTAATCTCACGGATCTTAGCTCGAGGCTCATCATGAATGTAAGTGTAACCTCTGTGCTCCTCCCCAAAGCCAAGAATCCGGCTGAAAGTGACAAAGTCCACTCGGTAGTGCCGACCATCAGTCATCCCATCAGAGGTCTGGTCATAGAATTATGTGGCATGAAACTATGCAAGGACCTTCTCATTCTAGTTATAAAGATACTAGAAACTCATGATGTCTGAAAGCTAGAACCTGTCATAAATCTTGATTATCTTGTCAAACTCAGGCTCCTCCTTCTTCTGCATCTCATCCCAATCAATGTACTACATTTTGATGATCTTGGCTTTCTTGGATGCAAGAATGGCAGTGGCATAAAATTTGGAATAAAACTCATTCTAGAATCTATAATCAATGCCCAAATCCTTGCGCACTGCATAGGGATTGATCTCCCTTGCCTCTTCCACCAGCTTCCAACTCTTGGAATAGTTGACAATTGCACGCTGGCAGGAGTCATATGGAGGTCTCATGATGATCTCACCCTCAAAATCTCTCATATATCTACCATCAAACTCAGAAAGATGTTGTGGGGTGTTAGGAATAGCATCAATGGTACAACCTATCATCTCCAGCCTCTCCTCATTTTTAATGTATTGCTCATGCCTCCCCTTATCACCAAATCCCCTTAGAGCTGCACTACTGGCTGCTGCTATTGACCTCCCTCGACCACAGCGAGGTGGATCCTTGTCTCTTTGCTCATTCATCTTCCTTTCCCCCCTTTGGTCATTGTCTCTATGCTCCATCTTCTCAAACGAGGAATGGAGATGAGAGGAAAGAAACTACTTGGGCTAGGGGCAGTAGCAACTGTTAGCGACATTGAGAGAGGGCTGACAGCTGCCATGGCACTACCAGAGATTAGCAACACACGGCCAATAGACGACGACAGCACATGCGCAAGAGGAGAGAGAGGCGTGGGTGTCGGCGTCGGGGGGAAGAGAGAGGAGAAAGAGTTACTGCGGACCTGAGGATAAGATAAAGAATAAATGGGCCCCATAATAAAACGGTTTGGGACGAATCTCAACTAAGATTCAAAGTACGGCACTATCGTATGCCTAGCCCAGCACCACCGCAGAGCGGCATTGCTGCATGGTAGGTACGACACTGCCACACTCCCCAAAATAGTGGGAGTTAACTATAATCTATATGACTCTCTCTGTATAAGATATTGTAGGATCTCTGGTACGCCTAGAAGGGGGTTGAATAGGCAGATAAATTTTTAACTTAAACTAAAATCAAATTCACCCGTGGGACTGTCGCTCTGTAAGCGTGGCACTGCCGCACATGCAGGAGAGATTAGTTCATAGTTTAAAATCTATCCAACAAAATTTAGATAGGGTAAATTTCTTAGCTTCCTACAGGGTGGTAGATGACAGATTAATAGCTGAAAGTGGTGGGAACACCACACACAAGTAGATCTGCCTCAATTCTAGAAATCACCTCAACAACAATAAGGACATAAGTGAAGCAACACAAGCACAAGATGACACAAGGATTTATCCTATGGTTTAGCTCGCCACCAAAGCTTGCCTATGTCCACGTTGTTGAGGTATACCACTAAGGCTTAGGGATTTGCATCCCTACCTCGTTCTCAAGTCAAGAGAGTGAACTCTTGAGATAAGGGGTGATTTTACTTGCTGCAAGAGGTGGTTACAAGCCTCCTAGGGCTTCCACACAAGTTGGCAAGCTCCACGGACGACACTCTAGCTAGCTAGGAGCTAAGCTCCAAGAGTAACAAACACAACCGCCGGCTAATACATGAACCAAGTGCTCTTTAGAGTTTAGGAATTAGTGGAGTTTGCTCTCTAATCAAGTTATGGACCCTTTTTCCTCAAGCATTGATGGAGAAATCAATGGATCTGCTTGGGGGCTTTAGGTCAACAATGGAGTGAGAGAGAGAGCTCCTGCTCTGTTTTGAGTGTGCTGAAGTGAGGAAGAAGAGAGTAGGTTAGTTCGTTTAGCTTGCCATTGGGGAGGAAGGAGAAAGGTATATATAACCCTAGCCCCCAACGGTCACAATAATTCGCAGATAGCCGTTGGCGAGGAAAGGGAAATGTATATATATACCCCCAGCCCTCAACGGACACTGCACCCAAGAGGTCGGGCGAGATGAGGCCACGACCAAAGGGTCGGATGAGACAGAGCCCACGACCAAAGGGTCGAGCGAGACGAAGCCCGCAACCTTGGGGTCGAGCGAGATGAAGCCCGCAACCTTAGGGTCGGGCGAGATAGAGCCCGTGACCAAAGGGTCGGGCGAATCTGGAGCCCACGACCAAGGGTCGGGCAAACCGAAGCCTACGCCCAAGGGGTCGAGCGAACCAGAGCTCGCACCCAAGGGGTCGGGCGAGTCGAAGCTCGCACCCAAGGGGTCGAGCGAGTCGGAGCTCGAACCCAAGAGGTCGGGCGAGTCAGAGCTCGCACCACGCAAGACAGCAAGGGTAAAAGTGAAGTGTAGACTGTCTTGACTATGAATCTGAGGATGCTTGTGGTTGTTTGAGCACTTGGTAGCACAGATTAGCTTAAGCATTGTGTCCCCCTTTATAGTATGGCTTTTCCTATACTCAAATTCAAGATATAAAAGAATCTTAAACCTCTTTTGAGTTTGAAGCCATCTATATTTGTAGTTGGGGGCTCCTCCGTTTTATGTAGCATCCTCAAATATAAATTTCCTGCTTATCATCTTGATAAATCTCATTAGTTCTCTAATTGCGAGGTCATTATCACCAAAACCCACAATTAAGGCTTGATTGCACTTTCAGATATGGACGCATATCACTCATATACCATGACCAGAAACAAATAATCAATATAGACCATGATCATGATACATAAGTTGCCTTTTATAAATCATTTTCATACACTAATATGAAAATTTTCAACTCTTTTGCCTAGATACTAGTTTATCAAATAAAGGCATGCTAAAATTCAAACCATGTTACTAGAATCAAGTATATTTAGCTCACTACGCAAAGCACAAAACCTTGACTCATCAAGGGGCTTTGTGAAGATATTGGCTAGTTGCTTTTCGGTGCTCACATGGTGAATTTCGATATCTCCTTTGGTTTCGTGGTCTCTCAAGAAGTGATGATGGATAACTATGTGCATAGTTCTAGAGTGGCTTACGGTATTATTTGCAAGCTTAATGGCACTCTCATTGTCACATAATAATGGGACTTTGGTAAAATGACATCTGAAATCACAAAGAGTTTGCCTCATCCAAAGTAGTTGGGCACAATATGCACTGGCCGCAACGTACTCGGCCTTGGTAGTGGAAAGGGCTATACAATTTTGCTTTTAGAACTCCAAGACACTAGGGATCGTCTAAGGAATTGACATATCCCCAAAGTGCTTTTTCGATCTACTTTGCAACCAGCGTAATCGGAATTCGAATACCCAAGTAGATCAAACTTAGAGCCCTTAGGATACCATAAACCAATGTTAGGAGTGTGTACTAAATATCTCAAGATTTCTCTTAACGGCCACCAAGTGACACTCTTTCGAGTTAGCTTGAAATCTAGCACACATGCACACACTAAGCATAATATCGGGCCTAGATGCGCACAAATAAAGTAGAGAGCCGATCATAGAATGATATACCTTGGTATCCATGGCTTTCCCTTCATCATTGAGATCTAGATGTCCATTGATTGGCATGGGAGTTTTGATAGGCTTGGCATTTACCGTGTCAAACTTCTCAAGCATATCATGGATGTACTTTGTTTGACTAATAAAAGTTCCATCCTTCACTTGTTTGATTTGAAATCCAAGAAAGAACTTCAATTCACCCATCATGGACATCTCAAATCTCTTGGTCATGATCCTACTAAATTCCTCACAAAAAGAATGATTAGTACTACCAAATATTATGTCATCAACATATATTTGGCACACAAATATATCTTTCCCAACTTTGTGAGGGAAAATGGTAGGATCGGCTTTGCCTATTTCAAAGCCTTATTTAAGCAAGAATTCCTTAAGGCATTCATATCATGCTCTTGGTGCTTACTTAAGCCCATCGAGCGCATTTTGGAGTTTGTAGACGTGGTTAGGGAACTTGGGATCTTCAAAACCTGGTGGTTGCTCAAAATAGACAAGTTCTTGAATGGGGCCATTGAGGAATGCACTCTTCATATCTATTTGATATAGCTTGAAATTGTGATGAGCGGTATAGGCTAGAAGCATTCGGATTGCTTCAAGTCTTGTCACTGGTGCATATGTTTCCTCAAAGTCTAAGCCCTCTACTTGAGTGAAACATTGAGCAACCAATCTTGCCTTGTTTCTTGTCACCACGCCATTCTCATCTTGCTTGTTGTGGAAGACCTACTTGGTGCCAATAATATTGGTGTTGGGTCTCTCCACCAAGGTCCACACTTGGTTTCTTTCAAAGTTATTGAGCTCTTCTTGCATGGCCATCACCCAATCTAGATCTCTAAGTGCTTGCTCAACCTTAAGAGGTTCCAAAGAGGAAACAAACGAGTAATACTAGCAAAAGTTTGCTAAATGTGAACGAGTTGTTACACCCTTTCGAAGTATCCTAAGGATGTTGTCAACGGAATGATCCTATTGTATTGTTTGCCTTAGCCTTGGATAATCAATGGCCTCTTGTCCATCTTCTAGATCTTCATTATCTTCTTGCTCGAATATAGATTGTAGGTTTTGTCCTTGAATCGGAGTTGGACTTGCTGCTGCTGTCAGAGGGAGTGTGGCACTACCGCTCTTATGTGTGGCACTACTTCTCTACTGATTTGCAGTAGGGGTCGGCTCCACCTCAGCATCAAGTATGTCAGCGGAACTTTATTCATTAGCAGCTTGAGGAACCTCCACTTCAGTGACTTTGTCTTCTTGTGGTCTTATATTACCAATAACCAATTGCTTGATTACTTCACATGGTGGATCCTCCTTTCCTACAACACATGAATCAACTTGCTCCACTTGAGAGCCATTAGATTTATCAAATGTCACATCTACTGCTATTTCAACTCTCCCAGAGGTTTTGTTGAAAACACGATAGGCATGCTCATTTGATCCATAACTAAGAAGAAAACATTCATCAACTTTAGGTGCAAACTTAGAGATTTTGGGTTTCTTGTTAAGTATGAAACACTTGCACCTAAACACTCTAAAGTAAGACACCTTAGGCTTGTTACCGGTTAGAAGCTCATATGAAGTTTTCTTCAACTTCTTATGTAGGTAGAGACGGTTGATGGCATGGCAAGCGGTGTTGACGGCGTCACACCAAAAGATGTTCGGCGTCTTGTACTCATCTAGCATTGTCCTTGCCATGTCAATGAGTGTACGGTTCTTTCTCTCTACTACACCATTTTGTTGAGGGTGTATGGAGTTGAAAACTCATGCTTGATGCCCTCATCATCAAGAAACTCCTCAACTTAGGTGTTTTTGGATTCGGTCCCATTGTTGCTTCTCATTTTCTTGATGGAGAGACTGAACTCCTTTTGAGCTCTTCTAACAAAAGTCTTCACTTTGTCTCTAACTTGACACTTATCAAACAAGAAAAATACCCAAGTAAAACGGGAATAATCATCAATAATAACAAGACCATATTTATTACCCCCGATACTTAGGTAGACGACTGGTCCAAAGAGATCCATGTGTATGAGCTCCAATGGTTGCGTCGTGGTCATGATGCTCTTTGGTGGGTGAGGTACGCCAACTTGATTTCTAGCTTGACAAGCGCTACATATCCTATCTTTCTCAAAGTAAACATTTGTTAGCCCAAAGACGTGTTTGTCCTTTTGAAGTTTGGCCAAGTTCCTCATCCCAACATGGGCTAGTCGGTGATGCCAAAGCCACCCCATGCTAGAGTTTTCCACTAAACAAGTCTCAAGATTAGCTTTACTTTTATTGAAATCAACTAGGTAAAGCTTGTTCTTTAAATAACCTGTAAAGTAAATAGAGGAATCCTCCCTTCTAAGGACTTCCACACCCTTATCCGTAAAGAGACAATTAAAGCCCATCTCACACAATTGAGAAACGGACAACAAACTATAACCTAACAAATCAACATGTAAAACATTTGTAATTGAATGCTCAAGGGTTATAGTAACTTTACCGAGACCAATCACATCCCCTTTAAAGTTGTCTCCAAAGAGAATATTTTTATTTGAGTCCATCTTGGGGTATATGATGAGAACATACTCCTTTCTCCGGTCATATGATTTGTACATCCACTATCAAGCACCCAACTTGACCCACCGAAGGAGTATGCCTGCAAAATAGATTTAGTTGCTTGATTTAGGTCCCTAGTTTGACTTGGGGACTTGCATGTTAGTCACAAAAAATTTAGGAACCCAAATAGAAGTATTCCTATATGTGTTGGCTTCCTTTTCAACATGTTTGGCAATCACTTTTCCACTGTTGTTGTTCCTTAAAACAAAACATGAAGTCAAGCTTTGTCGAGGTGGTTGAAACTTTGGTTGATAGGCATACTTGTTCATAGTGCCCCACACTGATTCCTTTGGCTTCTGCTGAACCTG